>NW_027315790.1:6239043-6251543 GCF_026437365.1 Eucyclogobius newberryi
ATAGATTTAATACCATACTGTACAATATTTCACGCAAAACAATAATCTCTCCATATCCATTTTAGCTGTCCCCATATTAAATATTAGCAGAGATGGAAACTAACAAATTACAAGTCAAGTTACTGCAATTGCAAATCTTACTTTTAATCTTTTTGGGTAATTATCCAATCCAATTATCTGCATATCCTAGAAGTTACAGAGTACAGTAGATATCATGGCTGTCTGCTCCTTTCTACACTGACAAACACACATAACAACACTGCTCAAATAATGCGTAGTTTAAAACAACTAAATTCAGCTTGAAACGGTTTAATAAACCAGTACAAATTTGCCAGCAGCACTTCACAAAGCAGACAAGAACACAGCAATATGCAAAGAGGATTGAACCATCAACCTTCAGCTTAGTGGAAGTGTCTCTATGCTGATTTTGGCACTGCTGCCAGTGGTGGAAAGTAACACAGTAATAATAATAATGCATCATATTTATCTATATAGAATCATTCGCTTCACCTGAGCCACAGCTGCCCCTCTGCCTCCACCAACAATCACACACACGGACTAGATTCATACTAGTGACTTGCCTAAGGACACAACAACATGTCGTCTAGCGCCCCACTGTGGCACCGGGTGTTCCAGCCGTGTCCCATCCAGGTACTGACCAGGTACTGACCAGGCCCTGTCCTGCTCAGCCTCTGAGATGTGACGAGCTCAGGCACAAACAAGCAGGCCAGGCCTCCAAAGTACAATGGTAAAAAAGGCACAATATGGAACCTTCTCCTTGCAGCTAGACAAGTATTAAACTAGACTGTGGAACATTATAACTAAAGGAACATCATTTACATGGAGACAAGCAGTGCGAGTCAGGTTTGTGGTGAGGCAAGCCCACATATATATTTAGTGCAATAAATCTGTCCAAGAAGTTTTTTGTTTTTTTACACGCGCGTGTGACTGGGTTAGAAAAGTACTGCTGTATGTTTGTCAAATACTGGGCAAAAAGTTATGTACTCAGCGTTGTACGAGGAGTAAATTTGCATTGGAGTCTGATGCTCCTGTGTAACGCCTGCACGTCCATGGTAACACTCAAAAACTGAATAGAAACGATAACGGTTAGCTTTAGCTCCAGCATGGTGAAAGTTTACTGAAATGGTCAGAGGCACCTTTTCCTCTGTCCACTATCCTCTGTCCCCAGCATCTCCACATAAACATGAAATGGCACATTGCTGAACAGTTAAATTCCAAAATGCATCACATGTACATTGGGTTTGCAGGACTCACACTCTTTGGACAAGCCCATGCCGAAGCACTTCTGCAGCCGACCCGCAACTTTTCATTGATGTTCAGGGGTCAAAAATACCCGAGTTGTGGCAGAAAGAATAAAGCCTAAAGAATAAAGTCTAAAGAATAAAGTCTAAAGAATAAAGTCTAAAGAATAAAGTCTAAAGAATAAAGTCTAAAGAATAATGATTCTAATGGTAACGCTAATGCTAAGGCTCCCAGCCAGGGCGAAATGAGAAAGGCCAGCGTGGCTCCCAAGAAGTGTGAAGGTTTCAAGAGTGGAGGTCCCAAGTGTGCAGGTTCCAGAATTAATGAGAATACCCTGGTTGTGGATAGAGAGGATTTTGTACTCTTTATGGTGGATGTTGTAAACTGTGCTGCTCAGACTCAAAGCAGAACTGAAAGGATCAGGATCATTGCTAAAGCTGCAGGGAGATTCCTTGGAACAAAGGAGCTTGATTGGGCAGATATAGAAAACAGGCTAAAGGCGCTAAATGGGAGTCGGAGTGATGGGGGTCTGCTTGTGGGGAGTCAGAGTGATCAGAGTGACGAGATGGGGGTGGGGGTGGTCTCCTGTCCTCGTCCAGTCTTGTAGACGCACGGCTAGCAAGCAGCGACATCAGTGGAAATATTAAAGCCTATAGAATGAAGCCTAAAGAATAAAGCTGTACGGTGGAAGCACCGAACGTCAAAAAAGGAGAGGAAGATGAAGAAGAGTCTCCCTGGAATAAAGCCGGTCGGTCTCTGAAACAACAACAACTATTCTAGTCACAAAGACATATCATGACCTCATGGGCTTTGTAACACCAAAGCAATGGAAGGAGTTCTTTTACGGACTACGACAGTCTGAGGACTACGAAACGTCTGAGGAATAAAGTCTGGCGACCTCTTGGGCTTTGTCAAAGCACTAAAGTCTGGCGGTAATGCAACAGTTGGATGCCAACCGCCATAAAACAACAACAACAACAACAACAACAACAACAACAACAACAACACTGGAGGTCAAAGCACTGGAAGAACAACTTTTAGGACTACGACAAAGTCTGGGGAATAAAGTCTGGCGGTAATGCGACACTCGGATGCCAACTGCCATAAAACAACAACACGGCACGAGAGGAAATGTCCCATCAAAATAAAAGCGGAAGAGGAAGTGAAGGCATTCATTGCGCCTCTGCTGGCCAATTGTGAAAATACACAATATCTGCAAAGCACTTTTTTTCATGGCGTCTCGAGGAGAATACAAACCATGAGTTTCAAACAAATCAGACAATGTTGAGTTTTTCAAACAATGGGTAGGGGGCGCTATAGAGTAAATTTATTACAAGGGTATTAATTATTTCCAATCAGACATAAAAACACATTAGTGAGTGAAATATGAGCTCCGTAGATCATTTCCAAAAACGTGACTTGTCCTCGAAAAAACAGGGAATTAAGCCTTTTTTGAGGGCGTGTTACGCGGAATGTCAACATTTTTTTAAATATTTATTAAATTTCAATGTCTGTAGATGCAAAAAGTGTTGTTTTTAGCTCGATCGGACGAAAAACTTAGGACAAGTACGATTTTGAAAAAAAAAAGTCAAGCGTGGTGGTGCCACTTTGAGTCGACATGGCTGACTTCCTGTTTATCATAGAGCGATGCTGCAGGTGCGTTTTACTCCTCAAAGGTCAGAGGTCAAAGGTAGCTCGATCACCGTCCCAAGTCTCATGTGCCTAGGCCAAAGATTAAGAGTTTCATGTTTTTTCGGCACTGTTGCGACGGGCGTTCTCGCAACCTCCATTTTATTCATTCATTAAACATGAAATGGCACATTGCTGAACAGTGAAATTCCAAAATGCGTGTGCGTGGAAAATGTAGTCACCTTCGATTTCAAGACAAACACATGTACATTGGGTTTGCAGGACTCACACTCTTTGGACATGCCCACGCCGAAGCACTTCTGCAGCCGACAGTACTGGCAGCGGTTCCTCGTCACCTTGTTGATGATGCAGTTCTTATCGCGGTGACACGTGTACACCATGTTCTTCTGGATACTACGTCTGAAGAAGCCCTGGAGGAGCAGAACACATGATGAGATGTTACACTTTCACAGGACCAAAGGGAAGTGAAGAGCCATCAGAGGAAAGGAGAGTCCATTACATAAAGTACAAGTATTAAATATGATTACAGCAATACCGATGCTCTGTTCTGTTGATTTCAGAATATGAATTTCTGAAATTTAATCTCTTTAGACTTTTTCCTTTTATGTGTCGAAAATGTTGCCAGATAACCTTTTATTACTTGAGATAAAGGTATTTTTTGCAAAACTAGAAATCTAAAAACTTCTTAAAGGTGCCCAGTGTACGAGGGTCCATCACCTTGTGAAAAAAGTATTGAGTTGGAATGTTCCAGAGTGTAAACTGATCTATAGTTCATGTCATCAATTACAGGAGTTTTTATTGCCAAATAATTGCTTTTTTGGAGTTACCTGCTTGTCTCCATGAAGAAGAAGTTTTTTACACTTTTGCACACTTAAAGGTGCCATAACATGCTTTTTTTTCACGTTTCGTAGTCTATCCTAAGTGTTTAATTGATAATAATAATGGTTGTGCAACACCCTTAACATTATAGTTAAGAAATATCACCCATACCTCGGACCCCCTCACCAACCCAGAAATGCAGACGGCTTGGTTTGATATTCGCCCCCACCCTTGTGAAGAGCGATCTGGCTCCCCCGCCCAACCCGTGACGTAGTCTCAGAGCGCGTGTGTGCCCCGCCCACCCGTGACGTAGTCTCAGAGCGTGTGTGTGTGCCCCACAGCTGTGTGCTGTTAGCTCCGCCGTGCGCCGCTCTCGCCGCGCGAGTGAGTGAGAAGAGTCTACTTTGAGACTAAATAAAACTCGTGTTTATTCTACAGCGTGCGCAGAACAGATATATATATATATGTATATATATATATATATATACATATATATATATATATATATATATATATATATATATATATATATAAAAGTCTTATGTCCATCGTGCTCTTATTTCCTGGTTTTCGGTATCGGATAGAACTTCTTTCCGTTTATTTTCCCGGTTGCTGCATCAAGTGCCACATAAACCTTCACCATTGTGATAATAGTAAAGAGTGCGATATCATTAATGAAGTTTTGGGCCTCTTTGAACCGTGTTTCCTCGTAAATCGAAGCAGAATGGGCTTGTAGGGAGACACGCGAGTGGAGCAGCGCGGAGCCGGGGGGAAGGGGGCGGGAGGCGGCAGGCGGGAGACGGGAGGGGGAGGCGGGTGGAGAGGGGGGAGGGGTGATGGTGACGCGTGCCTGTGGTTATGACGCGGCCTTGCCCCACCGCCCGTCAGTTTGGAGATTCGAGGAAAGGAGATAGTCTGTAATAAAGCTAAACACTGCGGGAATCAATAAAAAAAACACTCTGGGTACATGTATGAAGCACAAATAGCAATGTAAGAAGGTTAAAAGCTCTGAAAAGTCAATTTTGGATGTTATGGGACCTTTAAACACTAACATAGTGCTCCTTTAAACAATTCTAAATATGTAGGGAAATAAGGAAATAAGACTCAGATTTGGGCCCAAAAAATTGTCCATTACGTCTTTAAGGTATGATTTAGAATCTAAATCATACCTTAATTATATTTTTTCTTCATTGTTTATGTACTGCATTGGATTTGGCTGATGTCAGATACATTATGCACTGGAATATGTTTTATATTAATGCACCAATAAGCAGAAAACGGCTGATATGTGCTAACTTTGTTTTACTGAGCATATCTGCTCAACATATAATAAAGCGGTTTATCGAAAGATCACTCTGTGAGAAATTATTATTATGATCTTGTTTTGGCCTGAGACTGTGTCTTCTCTTGTCCAGTCATCTCGCTCTGTTCTTTAGCTTCTCCTTAGCTAAAGTGTCCCAGGAGCCAAAGCGAGCCGGGCCCTTTTGGATCACTTAAACTGGCCCATATGGTTCACTAAGAGAGCGTAGACACTTTTGGACCGTCCCGACCTGCTCCAAAGTGAACCAATGGAAACACGGCTTATCACGGGGCAACATTCAAACCATGTTCCTGTCGCATGGTTCAAAATCGAGGACAGAACATTTGAATGAGCAGTGAAAATGTTGTAGGATGGAAAAGTCACGCTGCAGTAACATCTTCTCTTTTCATTTTCCATTCTGAGGCTGAGCGCGACACAACTTCAAATGCTGGATTACAAAGCACAAGAGCAGGAGCTGTGGGAGCAGAGCATGAGGAGCTCGCCGTATCAAACTCTGCAGAAGGAATAACTTTGGTTGGTCACGTCTGAACAAAGTGACATTGAGAGAAAGAGGAAGACCAACGCTTTCTCCCGTCAAGTGTTGTACTCGTCTAAAGTTGAAGCACAAATTCAACAAAGAAAACTGTATTTCTTATCATTTGTATGAAAGTTAACACTAACTTTGCATCTCAACCAATCACCTCTAAAGCCATTCATGAAACTTCCTGACCTGTGAGCTTCAATATCTGCTTCAACTGCAGCTGCACAATCACCAGCCTCCACAGCCTCTCCTCTTCACCACGTGTGTCGAGGAAACCATTTTGCCAAACAAATCCCTTATTCTCTCTGATGAGTGAATGGATTTAATAGAACATCCACAGATCCTAGTTTGCAAGAATGTTTTTTCCCTAAATTGTACTAATTAAACATTCAAATTAGTAATATGCAAATGTTTAAGCTGTCTTTAGCACACAGCAGAGCTTCTCAAAATGTTTCTGGCGCGTCCCTTGAGGGATAACAAACGTATTAACACAGCCTCCAGAAAAGTATGATAAAATAAAATAATATAAATTGCAACATATAATCGCATATTAGCCTGAAATAGCAGTAATAATGAGAGTTTAGATAAAGGCTAAATTACATTTATGACGGCCTCTTAGTTTTGTGCATGAAGCTTTGAAGAAATGTCCACAGGGCCTCACTGCTCTGAGAGCTCCCCTCCCTCTGGCTCTTCTCCTCAGCTGCGCAGACGGGGCAGGTCAGCTGCGCAGATGGGGAGGACAGCTGTGCAGATGAGGAGGACAGCTGCGCAGACGGGGCAGGTCAGCTGCGCAGAGGGGGCAGGTCATCTGCGCAGACGGGGCAGGTCAGCTGCGCAGAGGGGGCAGGTCAGCTGCGCAGAGGGGGCAGGTCATCTACGCGGACGGGGCAGGTCAGCTGTGCAGACGGGGCAGGTCAGCTGCGCAGATGGGGCAGGTCATCTGCGCAGAGCGGGCAGGTCATCTGCGCAGACGGGGCAGGTCAGCTGCGCAGAGGGGGCAGGTCAGCTGCGCAGACGGGGGAGGTCATCTGCGCAGACGGGGCAGGTCATCTGCGCAGACGGGCAGGTCAGCTGCGCAGACGGGCAGGTCAGCTGCGCAGACGGAGCAGGTAAGCTGTGCAGACGGGGCAGGTCAGTCACCTATCTGCAGTGGGATAGCGTAGAATTGGCGCTTCGCTGCGGTGAATGAGGCGTTTCAAAGAGGAGACGCACTCACGTTACTTCTCACACACGTCCACAACGTCTCACACAGGCTGCTTTCTTCAAAATTACAATCCAGAATGTGATTTATAACAAAATGTATGACTTTATTCAATTTAAAAAGAAAAACTTTTATGAAGAATCTGTTACTTTGCGTTGAGATTATACTTTTTTATTATGTTTTTTTTCCTTTATCCGGTTAAAAATGTATTTAACAAATCTCCATATACAGTATATTAATAATTGTTTGACAAGTCCGCTAAACAAAACATTCATAAGTTGCGGTGCTAATTTCTTCGCAGCACCATTGACACAGTAACATCTCTGGTATAGATTCTGTCCTGTTGCCGAGCAGACTGACACGAGAGCTTCTCCAGTCTCTCCGGGCCCCTACACAATGATCGTCCATCATCGGGCCCTTCACGCTCGCGGCCCTTCACTGCCTCGGCCAAATGGAGGGGGTTAAAATTCCATTTACACAGGCGCGCTGACGGATGGGACCTTGGCTTTTCATTAGCGGCGCAGGATGCATGATGGCAAACAGATTAGATCAGCGCACTCAAACCGATGACTTCAGAGCCCGTCTCATAGCATTCGGCAACACTTGGCCCCGCCCTCGTGATGCGCCGGCCAATCGAAACGCAAAACCAAGGACATGTGAGGCACCTCATGTCACCTCTTGGTGTGTGCACTGCAAAAAAAGCCATATCTATGAGTTACAATGACTTGAATTCATGATATTCATTGATTTTAAGATGCAGTATACTGTATATACACACGGAAAAGTACAAGTAAACTGGGTGTATATCTGTAAGAAGGCAGACTGAACTGACAATTCACTCCCACATATCAACAACAGATACTTTAATGCCGTACTGTGAGACATTCTAGGCAAAGAAATATAATCTCCATGGAAATAGTAGCACCTTTAAGTAGATTTTACCAGCACACATGGACCTGGACATGACCGTGACTGAACTAAACTAGAACAGAATCAAAACTAAGTCTACAACAGGACAAATCTGTGCTCAAACCAGGACAAAACCAACGCATTGCAGCCTTTGAAAAAAGTGTTTTGTTGAACCAAACCAATAAAATGTGTTTAGTTGTTAACACACACTTTATTTAGTTTGTTCGTTGTTCAATGTCAATTATCAATGCAGATTTCGTAATTATAAGTATTTCTTAGTATTGGAACCTTATTGGAAGCTTGTACTTAGTATTTCCCAACATTAATGCAACCTACATTTTGTATTAATTGAAATGTTTTAATGGTTCAAGGTATTTAAGAATAATTTCAGGAAAGATTCCTTTAAATTGGTCAAGAAATCTTACTTTCTAAGACAAAAATCTAAAACCCTTTAAGAAATAAACATTAAAACCATTCAAAATAGTTTAATGTGCCGTAAATAAAAAAAATCTCGACTTAAAACCTTAATAAATCTTATTTTTGTCCAAGATTCTCAAAGACACAAAGATAAGTATTCAAGAATGCTATTTTTTTAACTGCTACTTTTTTACAGTGAGTATTAGTCAATTCCCTAAGAGAGGTCTTTATCCTCTGGTGTGAGCCTGCAGGTGTATTGGACATTACCGGTGGGCCCTGACTAACAGATGAGTCCTTATAAGGCAGCGTACGGGTTGGGCGCCTGGACCCCAAGGCTACGCTGGTGCTCATGTCATTCCGAGGCGGGGAGCCATGCAGGTCACTTAGCCTTGGAAAGCAGTGTCGTGAGCCGAGACGGATCTGCATTTTGAGGCTTGGTACTGGGTTGGTTGACGGTTCAAGGCCCAAGATGAGGTGCTCATTTAAAGCCGCGCAGTATGAATAGGATACAAAATGGGAAGAGTGCAACGGAAAAGTTACTGTGGAGGCTAAACCTTGCTTCTAGTTAGGTTCAGTCGGAGGTAATTAGCTCTGCCAAGGAAAGGTTGTTGAAGAAACAGAAAAATGTACAAGTTGTCAAAGCTGTTCATATCGTTAGTCTAATATTACTAGAGTTGAATGGTGGTGAGTCTATTGAAATGGAATAAAAAACATTATTAACCTTTATTTTTGATTTTTTGTTTAACCACAGCAGTGACAAGAGGTGGTACAGGATTGTAGTCCACTTTGTCACCTGGAGACTTCTGATTAGAATCAGAATGGCCAGGGCAATGTAGTATATTCTATCCAATGTAGTGAAGAAAGAAAAACAATACTTTTCCTAAACTGAGAACTTCTTCCACCACTGTATTGACCTTATTCCGCCTTGTTCCAGTCTGAAATACAAAACTGCAGATGTTATGCTCAGTATAGATAATAAGCATAGGGTCTGTTACACTGAGTACATTTTCATGGCCAGTAAAACAGATGCATTTAATATGATTTTTGACTCGTTTTTACAAGTAAAATCATGATTTTTTTTTTTAATAAAATAAAGCACTAAATTGTGTAAGAAATTGATCCGTGAGGTGAGAGTCTTTAGTCCATTCAGCACATTGAGCTGGTTTGGGAGTTTAGTTCAGTAGAATAGGCATTTGCCCTTCCCATGGGAGACCTGGGTTCAAAGCCTGTCATTGCATGTTAGGACTTTTTTTCACTTTTGTTTGTTGTTTCATTTATCCACAAAATACTGATGAACACTCCAGGCCACACGCTACTGTAATACGGTTGACAAGAGGCAGGTGTAACTGTTGTTGATGGTTTTAAATCTATAATATTATCTTGATCATTTTGTCCCTCATCATCATAGAGTTACATAATGTCCTGTTTATTTCACTTCTCAAATTTACATTACATACTGTAGCTGATAAAGATTCTCATCATTTCCTACATTCCATTCTTGCATTCATTCCAAACGTATTAAGGTGTAAACATAGATGATACTCAACAGCATTGTTCATTAAAGTTATTCATTAAAGTCAGTTTAATCATCAGTTTCTCTGGTTAATCATTCATTGTCACTCACCATAAAAAAACAAAAGACATATTGGTCCATCTCTGATAAGCAAGTGTTGTTCACTTGTAGACTTACTAACAGAGGGAGAACCAACATTTGTACTCAAGTAAAAGCACTGTTACAATCTACAGTTCTTAATTAGAAGTAATAGTAGTGTGTCTGAAATTTATTTTGAAAAGCAAAATTTTTTCTAAAACTTACTCAAGGAAACACGCGCTGCATGTTCTCACACATCCCACTTCGTCTGGTTAAACACATGAACCACAAAGCGAAAGTGCTACAGCGATAAGCCATGAAAAGATGCACTGCCGTAGTCACCAGGGGCCACAGGGGCAAACCACCCGGGGGCCGAGGTCACCCCCCTCACCCCTCCCTCCCCAACACACACAATCGCCTGTTAAACCCGCATCATTATCCAATATCTTGTTATCTTAATGGCCCTGCAGTGGAGTGTCTCGCTTACAGATTAAAAAACGAAAGTAGTGGCGCGCCGTTAATTATTCAGTTACAATCCTAGGCCTTGTCCACCTGTCCCCCCCCCCCCCCCCCCCCCCCCCCCGCCTCCCTCCCTCACACACCAGTGCGAGCTTGTATGCGTTTTGTGCCCGTCCGAAAGGGAGATTAGCTTTCGTTTTTTTGTTAATCGTGTGGATATCGTATCGTGCCTGAAGAAAGGGGAGAGGACACCGGAGAGCCCTGTGGGGGGTTGTGCGTGGTGGGACGGGGGGGGAATTTATGCAGTGGATCCAGGCGGGGCTATTACTTACACCTGCACAGTTCAGCAAAAGGACTCGGGACAGGTTCAGAAGTGCGAGACAAAAGTATTAACAATTCAAACCATGCAAAACAAGCACACGTGGAAATGTAGGAGAACACTTCAAACAACCCCTTTGTCTGCTCTATATGTATAATCTGTGACGTAAGAACTTAAAGGTGCGATAACAGATTTGTATTTATTTATATTTACTTTTTAAGGGACAGAACAGAGAGCATTGTCACTAAAATAGTCCCTGATGCGTTTACCATAGGCCATGTCTAAAGGCTAATGTGAAGACCTGGTCCCTAAAACCCCATACAGACAGGAAGTAGCTCCATCAGAACGTCTGAAAAGGTTAGTTGTGTCGAGTTTTCACTGCTTTTAAGTCATGTTGGAAACTCCCATGTGGTAGATAAGGACAAAAACCTTCTTGATGTAGCACCACTTTACATTTACACCAAGATGAGCTATTTATTTGATGACTACACTAAAAGCGGAGGAGATAGGCATGAACAATGATAATGAGGCTCAACAACAACATTTTTCATTTTCCAGACTTGGACTTTAAGGAACGTTTTTGTTCCAGAATCAAAGGAAATATGAATGGGTTTAAGGCAACACTGTTTCCCACTCAAAAGATAGTTTTGGCCAGGCGACTTATACATGATGTTATTTGTTATTTTAACACTGGCAAATGCATTTCACATGACAGCCGCTAGAGGGCGCTCTAGGCTCTAAGCGACGCAGAAGAAGAATCCTCTACCTCCGGAGTTTGCGGAGTTGTTTAGAAGTGACACCGAGGAAGAACAATTGATTTGGGGTAAAACTGATGCTTTGGTAAACTTGTTAGCATGTTCTTTATGCTATAGTTATCTGAATAACTGTTCATATGTTACGTTAACATACCAGACACTTAAGACGGTTCATTGTTTGTGTGTCATGGAGCTGAAGGTGTTAGCGTTAGCATGCGTACACCTATTCACCATGTTCTCTAATCTGTTATTATTTTAAATTGCATTTCAAGATGAAATGTCTGTTCTTGGTCTTGGATTTTATCATATACATTTCCCTTATACTCCAGTGTGACTTATATATGTTTTTTTTCTTCTCTATTATGCATTTTTTGGCTGGTGCGATGTATACTCCGGTATTTAGTTTTAAATTGTTAATCATTCTGGACCTAATTTCTCATCTTTCTGCAATCCATGGACAGAACTTCACCACCAACTTATAACCCTACAAACTTTAAATAAATGCAACCTTAAATATTCATCATGATCCATATTTTGTGCGCATTGCTCCTCAAAAATAGATAGACCATGATCTGAATCAAGGCTAGAACCTTGCAGCGAGCAGCAGATGCACTTCCCCTGCTCATCCATTACTCATAGACCAACATTACACGAAACAGGCTGTACTTGACAAAGCCTGACATTGTTTCGACATTCTCTCCCTTTGAGGCGGAAACCCAAGCGCCGCTATCTGCCCCTCCGCTCCACAGATGGGCCGGCAGTTCTCGGGACGTCCTGAAAGAGTCCGTGGAGGAGACAGTGGCGTCCTGTAAGGCACCTGGACCGGGACTCAATGGGGAGAGACTGAACCCGCCGTGGCCCCGGAGGTTTCGGATCGCACGCCTGTATGCGGCCATTCTTCTCAGCCAAACAATGGCAGACAGCAGACAGCAGACGCTAACAGCATGCTAACGCTAACATCCATTATTTACAAGTCACAAGTGAAAGTAGTGCACCGTGCGTGCTGTGGAATGGTTGTAACGGAGTGCACGGTGAATGCTCCAACAACCAAAATGAATGACGCTGACTTAAATATGAAAATAGGAAAAGGATGATTTTTCTTTTCTTTTTTTTTACTCTGCAAAGTGCTTTTATTTCCAAACTTATTTTTCATAGTTTACTCATTGTCTGTGTGTAAGCCTCTCAAAGTTATTATTCAGCTCGTGGATTATTGGAGAAAAGAATAGACAATTGTTCCAAGGTTGAAGACGACCTAGTGCCTAAAACTAATTTGCTC
>NW_027315790.1:6256543-6264043 GCF_026437365.1 Eucyclogobius newberryi
AACTAAACATTTCTTTCCATTCTTCAACTTCATAACAACACTTGGAACTGAAAGTACTTTTGTTCATATTGATGTGTTTCATAAGTAACATTTTATTCACTGCAGTTCCGTTAGTGTCTTTATGTTTATGTTTATGTTCAATATAATATGCAGCTGTAATACTTAAGGACATATTTGATTTCCTCATAAACGTTCAAGTGCTTCTAGATCTCAGCGTGTCACGTATTTTACGATTGTGAATAACTTTGGATTTGTAAAGGAAAAAGGTATAAGTATTAGGTATAAATTTGCTATAAATCATATAAATCATGCTATTTTTCTACCAAGGATAAAACTGTTTGGATTGATATATAACACATTGCGTATTGTTTTGAATGTTTTGAATCTCTGGTAATTATGATTTCTGTTACATAAAGGTGCACTGTGTAACTTTTCTGTCCGGGGGTGGAGCATCAGCTTGGCTCCATGAAAACGTGACATCACAACAATCTAGAACGTCAACGATTTCAAACTGAGCTGAGACAGGTTAGATTTCTGTGGTGGAATTCACGTGTTTAATTGTCAGATTGTAGATTTGCTGTCCCGGTTTATGGTTCATATTTCTGTCATCGCTGAAACAAAAACTGGCACAAAGTTCAACGTTTTCTATGTTAACGGAAATAAACAAAAGTAAGACCTAAATTCAGAAAGTGGTGCCATTATTCAACTCCAAAATTAAGTGGACAAGTTTGTGGAGCCAATCCCAAACTAATAATGAGAAGAATGGAGTGGATATTTTGTAGGATATTTCTTCCAAAAATTCAATCTATTGCTTTGCCTGGAATGTTCCACAGTACAGCTTTATCCATCTTACATGCACTCCAGAAAATACATTTTATTGCTCAAAACTACGTGATCAAACACTTTACTGTGAGCAACAATAGTGAAAACAATAGTTTCTCTTCCCCAACTCGTGGGACTAAACTGAAGAAACCATGAACTAAACATGAACTAAAAGAAAGGATCAAACCAAGTCTAATCATTAGGACTAAACAGGGCTCAAACCTGGGTCGTTCTATGTGGAGTTTGCACGTTTCCCAAACATTTTGTTGTGTCAACCAAAAACACGCATCAAAGGTAAAAAGACCCTGCACTGGCAGCATTGAAGGACGGGTCGAATGCAGAGACACATTTCTCTGCTGTGACAATAAAGTGTAACCTTCAAATTATAAAAAAAAGACAAGTTGCTGAATGTGGTGGGACATAGATGGACTAGGGAAATTGAAGCTCTTAGAAAACAATATATACAATAACATAATTTTCAGTTTTTAGCACACAAAGAGAGTGGAATAACAGAAGGTGCCAACATATAACGAGTCAAAAAGCTATGACACCAAAACAGTCTATGTTTCTGTGGTTCCAAAAAGCCATGACACACATCAAAACAGGTTTAAATATCATTACGACATAAAGAAATCACTGTTAAAATCACACTAACTCCGCCTCGTTTGAAACAACACCGCACAGACTCACACGCTTAGCTTCATTTCACCCTTTAACCCTCTCTCTCCGGGATACAAACAGGACTTTTGCCGTGGACATATTGTCCCATAACGTCTGCACTGGTAGCAGCCATTATCGCGGCGGGGGTCCAATCACATTCATTGTCTGTCACACACCAGCGCTCGGAGCGGGGCTGACCCTCCCGCTTTGATTTTCACTGTGTTGGCGCCGCAGCTCTTTTATGTACTACGGCGTTGACAAATTACATTATGGATCGACTTTTAGCGGCGCCGCCCGATCTATGGATTACAGCGACAGGCGCACGAGAGGCGTGAGATACCACTGTGTTCAGACCATACGCCATACAACTGCACAACAACTCACACTTATGTCATAGATAACTTTATGTCACATCAGAGCACCATCTTTGACTGTATTTATAAAGCCTGTGTGCATTTAGAGTTTTATTCTATTCTTTTGGGGTGCGGGATATTGACAAAAATGAATATTTAGATATTTTAACAATGCATCTGGATTCTGGAACGTGCTAAAATGTGTTAGTAAATGTCTTGGTTGGGTTTCAAGTATAGCACAAACGTGACTGAAGCATAAAGTGCAGAAATATCACGTTTTACCCTTGTTTGGAAGGTGTGTTCAATTTATTTTAATTCTTAATAGTTTTAATCTAAAACCATACACTTAATATACAAATGTTGCATATCTTCTAAACAATCACAATGTTATGCTTAGATATATAGGGTACCTCTTTTAACCATTGTTTTTACTACTTTGATTATTATTTGAATTCTGTTAAATTTGGTTAATATGTCATAAAGTGTGAACTACTGTGTACAAGTACTTTCTCTTGTGGATTAATAAAGTTTGTCCGAGTCATATCAGACCATGACAATTTGACAAGGACATTTTAGTTTTATGTCATCGAGCGCCACAATTCCAGCTTTGACTAGTGAAATATTTACTGGTTTATCTTTTGGGCTACTCTATTTCCTTTTGGTTTTGTCTTTCACTCTCTGTTCTTGTACTGTTTGTTTTATTTGTTCTAATATAAAGATTGAAAAATAACATTTGAAAAAAAAATAATGTCAGATATGTACAATTTTTGTCTGTGCAGTCTTCAATGACCAAATTCATGTTTTATTGGGTTGCCTCATTAAAATGAATGGGATAGAGTGTTTACACCAGGAACAGGCAGTGGTGGAAAGTAAAGAGGAATAAATACATTTTTGGGGGGAAATTTAACAGTGGATATTTTGACTTTTACTTCACTACAGTGAGAGCAGTGGAAGTCAGGGCTGGACTCGAACCCACGTCGCCATGGAAACAGCATCCACACATGTGCCACGCCCTTCACCACTCCGTACGTTTGATGGGTTATTGTTCCTCATGTGTGAGTTCATTATCAAGACTACCACATTTCACTCTAAATAGATCTGCGCAAAATACTTTTACTTTTTGCTCCAAAAGTACACTGAGAGGCCGATGCTTGTCAAAGCAGTTGTGTTGGAGTCAGAGTAAGTGCCTGAGGGCCCGACTGGATCCTGGGTGAGTGGGAGGGCACCTGGCATCTGCTCCTGTCTCACACGGACACATTCTTTAGAGACTTCCTGCCACAGCAACAACACTCGCCAAAATGTAAGATGTTTCTTTTTATTTTCCAGTATAAAATGTGTTGTCTACCTGATCCGTACGTGAGCAGCTAGCTCATTCAAAACAAAACAACTTTATTTAAACAGGACTGAGCAAGCAGCAAAGGAAACAGTGAATCAAACATGCTTTTGTTTGTTTGCCAGCCTTTTGGGAAGATGTGAAATCTAAGAGCCATAACAGACTTTCATTACCAACTGTACAAGCCACAGTTGTACGCTTTCTTTTGCACAGACTTGCACAGCTACAGCTCCAAACAATAGTGCTGCAATGAAAGCAGAAACATCGAAATCAATTTGAATCGTGAGGCCAAAATTGTGCCCCGATCTATCGTGTTCTAACTCGGTCTCGGATTATGTTAAAGGCGCAATGGACGATTTTTCGGCGATTTGAGAACGCAGGCGGAAGTGCACATGCCACTCCCCCGTGTGGACCGATACAACACACACGTGCGTTTGTTTATGAGCGCGACGGAGCGCATCGCATCTCTCGTCTCCCGTAGATTTCTGTCCACTTCTGCGTCAGCTCGAACTGTCTTTCTCCATCTTCATTTTGTCCCGTACACTGAGGGAACTATATTATGATAGATCCATGCGCTTAGACACACGGAAACGTGGGGACGAACCGCACGCGGCTGCAGGTGAGCGATAGGTGCGTTTTATGATTGATACGTGGCAGGACAAATGATTTATCCACGCCACGAGGAAATATGATACAAAATTTGCTGGAAAAAATCGTCCATTCCACCTTTAAGTGTCTCTAAGAAAACCCGAGCTTGATCCAAAGTAACCTGACAATCTGCACAATCCGCTCCATCATGACCTTTAGCTGCTGACGCTGAAGAGGTCAGAGGTCACACACAACTATTTTGATCTCCAATACGAGTCTTCAAGTGACCAGACCGGTTATTGACCAACAGAACCAAAACGTTCAAAGCCCAAAACAAACTAATATTTCTAAGTTCGATGGCTGGCGTGTAGTTGAAGGTCTCCATAGTAACGAACTACGCCCGAAGATGGACAGATTCATCCTTGGTGCTACTGTGTTGGTTTTAACGGTTATAAAAGCTGTCTGTAAGCTGAGTCCATGCTGCCCGTAGTGCACTTCGAGAGCTCTTACGGTGTTTGAAGGGTGTGGGGGGGTTGAGGGGGTTGGGGTGACAGGGTGACTTTGGGTGCTCTTGACGTGGCGTGTCAGATCCCAGGGAGCTGGTGAATATGCATGTGCGTCTGGAGGAGCATATGTGCCCTGGTCTTTAACATGTATAATGAGACGTGTCCGTCCGCACCTGACCCCAGATGGGACCAAACCAAAGACCGGGAAACACTGACCAATCAGTCCAGTCCGCCACAGGGAGAGGGCCAAGTCGAGGGAGAGGGCCACGTCGAGGGAGAGGGCCACGTCGAGGGAGAGGGCCACGTCCAGGGAGAGGGCCACGTCCAGGGAGAGGGCCACGTCGAGGGAGAGGGCCAAGTCGAGGGAAAGGGCCACGTCCAGGGAGAGGGCCACGTCCAGGGAGAGGGCCACGTCCAGGGAGAGGGCCACGTGCAGGGAGAGGGCCACGTCCAGGGAGAGGGCCACGTCCAGGGAGAGGGCCACGTTGAGGGAGAGGGCCAAGTCCAGGGAGAGGGCCACGTCCAGGGAGAGGGCCACGTCCAGGGAGAGGGCCAAGTCGAGGGAGAGGGCCACGTCGAGGGAGAGGGCCACATCCAGGGAGAGGGCCACGTCCAGGGCCACATCCAGGGAGAGGGCCACGTCCAGGGAGAGGGCCACGTCCAGGGAGAGGGCCACGTCCAGGGAGAGGGCCAAGTCGAGGGAGAGGGCCAAGTCGAGGGAGAGGGCCACGTCCAGGGAGAGGGCCACGTCCAGGGAGAGGGCCACGTCGAGGGAGAGGGCCACGTCGAGGGAGAGGGCCACGTCCAGGGAGAGGGCCACGTCGAGGGAGAGGGCCACGTCGAGGGAGAGGGCCACGTCGAGGGAGAGGGCCAAGTCCAGGGAGAGGGCCAAGTCCAGGGGGAGGGCCACGTCCAGGGAGAGGGCCACGTCCAGGGAGAGGGCCACGTCCAGGGAGAGGGCCAAGTCGAGGGAGAGGGCCAAGTCGAGGAAGAGGGCCACGTCCAGGGAGAGGGCCACGTCCAGGGAGAGGGCCAAGTCCAGGGAGAGGGCCAAGTCCAGGGAGAGGGCCACGTCGAGGGAGAGGGCCACGTCGAGGGAGAGGGCCGCGTCCAGGGAGAGGGCCGCGTCCAGGGAGAGGGGCCACGTCCAGGGAGAGGGCCACGTCCAGGGAGAGGGCCACGTCCAGGGAGAGGGCCACGTCCAGGGAGAGGTTCACGTCCAGGGAGAGGGCCACGTCGAGGGAGAGGGCCAAGTCCAGGGAGAGGGCCACGTCGAGGGAGAGGGCCACATCCAGGGAGAGGGCCACGTCCAGGGCCACATCCAGGGAGAGGGCCACGTCCAGGGAGAGGGCCACGTCCAGGGAGAGGGCCACGTCCAGGGAGAGGGCCAAGTCGAGGGAGAGGGCCAAGTCGAGGGAGAGGGCCACATCCAGGGAGAGGGCCACGTCCAGGGAGAGGGCCACGTCCAGGGAGAGGGCCACGTCCAGGGAGAGGGCCACGTCGAGGGAGAGGGCCAAGTCGAGGGAGAGGGCCACGTCCAGGGAGAGGGCCACGTCCAGGGAGAGGGCCACGTGCAGGGAGAGGGCCACGTCCAAGGAGAGGGCCACGTCCAGGGAGAGGGCCACGTCCAGGGAGAGGGCCACGTTGAGGGAGAGGGCCAAGTCCAGGGAGAGGGCCACGTCCAGGGAGAGGGCCACGTCCAGGGAGAGGGCCAAGTCGAGGGAGAGGGCCACGTCGAGGGAGAGGGCCACATCCAGGGAGAGGGCCACGTCCAGGGCCACATCCAGGGAGAGGGCCACGTCCAGGGAGAGGGCCACGTCCAGGGAGAGGGCCACATCCAGGGAGAGGGCCACGTCCAGGGAGAGGGCCAAGTCGAGGGAGAGGGCCACGTCCAGGGAGAGGGCCACGTCCAGGGAGAGGGCCACGTCCAGGGAGAGGGCCACGTCCAGGGAGAGGGCCACGTCGAGGGAGAGGGCCACGTCGAGGGAGAGGGCCACGTCCAGGGAGAGGGCCAAGTCCAGGGGGAGGGCCACGTCCAGGGAGAGGGCCACATCCAGGGAGAGGGCCACGTCCAGGGAGAGGGCCAAGTCGAGGAAGAGGGCCACGTCCAGGGAGAGGGCCACGTCCAGGGAGAGGGCCAAGTCCAGGGAGAGGGCCAAGTCCAGGGAGAGGGCCACGTCGAGGGAGAGGGCCACGTCGAGGGAGAGGGCCGCGTCCAGGGAGAGGGCCGCGTCCAGGGAGAGGGGCCACGTCCAGGGAGAGGGCCACGTCCAGGGAGAGGGCCACGTCCAGGGAGAGGGCCAAGTCCAGGGAGAGGGCCACGTCCAGGGAGAGGGCCACGTCCAGGGAGAGGGCCACGTCCAGGGAGAGGGCCAAGTCCAGGGAGAGGGCCAAGTCGAGCGAGGAAGGCACTTTACATGGACATACTATGCACGTTCGGTCCCTGCCGTGGCATAGAGGTTTGAGGGTTTCAACAGATGTGCAAAAGGTGCATTGGAACTTAATTCTGTAATCGTTGCACAGTCTTTGAAGAAGCCATGTTTCGATATGTTCTCCCCGACCTAATTCAAATGTAACCTAAACCTTACCTAAATTATACTTTTTAATCATGAGTCCGATTCACAAGGACGTGAAGGTCATTTGAAGTTTTATCTGTAAAGCCAAGTTTGGTTCTGCTTGACACCTGAGCACCCTTTTGTCCTCGGATAAAAGGAAATATCAAGTGTTTGCCCTCCTGGAACTTTTACACACTTTGTCATGTCATGACCACAAACTTAAATAAATGTTTTTGCCATTTTTGCATGAAAGAGCAACATAAATTGCACTCAAATGTCAAGTGGAAGGAAAAGTGTACATGATTTATAGTTTAGTTTGTTTTTAAAGGCAGGGTGCAGAAGTATTCAGACTCTTTTCCCTGAGTACAACGAGCTGCTGTCAGAGGTTTCCTGAAGCAGAAAGATCGATTGTGGACCTGATGATGCATTAGAGTCCACCTGGAGTTACACCTAGAGTGTAATCTGATCTCAGGAGAGGACAGTATATGGAGGAGATTGTTCAGAGAATGTTGAGGAACACAGCAGACAGGTCAGGGAGAACGGTGATCAGAAGTTTAAAGCAGTGTTAGGTTCTAAATCTGAGGTTTGAACATCTCAGCACGTTCAATCCACCATCCAGAAATGGAAAGAGTATGACACAACTACAAACCTACAAAGTCATGGCCGTCCTCAAAAACTTACAA
>NW_027315790.1:6269043-6286543 GCF_026437365.1 Eucyclogobius newberryi
TACCGAGCTGTTTTTTAAATATATTTTTCTATTTCATTGCCGTCCTTGCTTTGATTTTTAATGAGCTTCTGCAGTTTAATGAATAAACAAGTAAACAAGAACAACAATGTAACTGCTCAGCCTCCACGCAGTGCTAAAAAATATATCTGTTGATACAGTAAAGCGTGTGTGTACAGTAAAGCTGGCAGGTGTGAACTGTTGCTAGGTAACGGCTGCCAAAAAGCGAGGATGGGTGTCAGGAAGGCAGATGTTCTAAAAGTAGAACACTAAGGAGCGCTCAGAGAGAGAGAGAGCGGAGGAGGAGCGCTTGTTTCATCACATCTCTATTCTGAATGGATTTGATGGAATTGTTTTAATCTAAAGGTTTGGTCTTTTTGTATTTGGTTTGGTATTTTGTCGTAAACATGTGTTTTTCTGCAAAAAATATCTCTACAGGTAAAACTATCATTTAGTTTGTATTTTATTTCAACACAAAAGCTTTCACCTGGAAACAACAACCTGCAATCTGCAATTTTAATAACGGATTGTACAGAAGGATTTGTCATAATTATAATGCTTTGGGCTCTGAAAGTTGTGAAAAGCGCTTATAAACTCAAAGAAACGACGATTTCAAGACAGGTTCTGCAAATCAGGTGCAGCGCCTTTAGACACATTATGATCACATGACACAGGCTGATGTGGCACGTAAACAGTTCTGCTTCATGTGTTTATAACCTTTTATTTACAGTATGCAGATGATTCTGTTTAAAAATCTGCTGCCGTCCTAAAGGAGCAATGAGAGGAAGCATCACGGCCGAAGACGACGTGCCTCCGGGTCAGTGAATACTGAACCGATCGGGACGGAGCCTTATTCCAGTTCCAGACAGTTGACTGGAGTGACAGGCAGACAAATAAATATGGAAGAGGTATTCAGCGTTCTCTCTGCCTGTGTATCAGCGTCCACATGACAATACTGAGTGAGCGCTGTCAAAACACATCAGCACCGCCTGACAGCTGCAGCAGGCGCACAGATACTGCACGGATACTGCGCGGATACTGCGCGGATACTGCACGGATACTGCACGGATACTGCACGGATACTGCACGGATACTGCACGGATACTGCACGGATACTGCGACTGACAGGGAAAAGTACCAAATCAGAGCAAAACAATCTAAAACTGGAACATCAAGACAATATGCAAAGACAATCATTTCATGTTTTTATGCGAGTTACATTCACACAGTTGTACAAAGCTGCTGTGATTTTCCATACTTTATTTTATTGGCATAATTGTAGTATTTGAGTGATTTTAAGTGTGTTAAATGTTTGGTGTGCTCTTCCCATTGAGTAAGTGACAAAAGCTTTGTGAATTCAAGACCAGGTTAAAAATGAAAGTCTATAGAAAACGCTTGTCGAGTGCGTCCTGCCTTTTCCGCGGCACGATTTCTTAGTTTTTGCGGCGCGATTCCTGCGTTTTCGTACGCTCTTGACGCTTTGGGCGCGCGTATGAGGCGCGCGAGGCGTCCAAAGCAGCCGGCGCGACATGTTCAACTTTGTTCATCTTTCTGCGGCAGATGCGCCGCAGCAGCCAATCAGAGATGACGTGCTACGCACGACCTGGAAAAAGACCCAAAACAAATCCCGCAAGATAAAACAAAATCTTTAGACGCAGCTCTTGGAGCAAATAATGATATTGACTAAACTCTGCTCAGCTCTGAAGTATCTGCGGGTCCCAGACGGGCCCCGGGGCCCATCGCCTCCGCTTTTGGACTTTGTAAAGTTAATAAACCAAAGCCATTAAACTCCATTTACACCACGAGAAAAGCAGCACAGCACAACTCCTCCACTGAGCATGTGCAGGACGACTCCCCTCCACTGAGCATGTGCAGGACGACTCCCCTCCACTGAGCATGTGCAGGACGACTCTCCTCCACTGAGCATGTGCAGGACGACTCCCCTCCACTGAGCATGTGCAGGACGACTCCCCTCCACTGAGCATGTGCAGGACGACTCTCCTCCACTGAGCATGTGCAGGACGACTCCCCTCCACTGAGCATGTGCAGGACGACTCTCCTCCACTGAGCATGTGCAGGACGACTCTCCTCCACTGAGCATGTGCAGGACGACTCTCCTCCACTGAGCATGTGCAGGACGACTCTCCTCCACTGAGCATGTGCAGGACGACTCTCCTCCACTGAGCATGTGCAGGACGACTCTCCTCCACTGAGCATGTGCAGGACGACTCTCCTCCACGGGACATGTGCAGGACGACTCTTCTCCACTGAGCATGTGCAGGACGACTCTCCTCCACTGAGCATGTGCAGGACGACTCTCCTCCACTGAGCATGTGCAGGACGACTCTCCTCCACTGAGCATGTGCAGGACGACTCTCCTCCACGGGACATGTGCAGGACGACTCTTCTCCACTGAGCATGTGCAGGACGACTCTCCTCCACTGAGCATGTGCAGGACGACTCTCCTCCACTGAGCATGTGCAGGACGACTCTCCTCCACTGAGCATGTGCAGGACGACTCTCCTCCACTGAGCATGTGCAAGACGACTCTCCTCCACTGAGCATGTGCAGGACGACTCTCCTCCACTGAGCATGTGCAGGACGACTCTCCTCCACTGAGCATGTGCAAGACGACTCTCCTCCACTGAGCATGTGCAGGACGACTCTCCTCCACTGAGCATGTGCAAGACGACTCTCCTCCACTGAGCATGTGCAGGACGACTCTCCTCCACTGAGCATGTGCAGGACGACTCTCCTCCACTGAGCTTGTGCAGGACGACTCTCCTCCACTGAGCATGTGCAGGACGACTCTTCTCCACTGAGCATGTGCAGGACGACTCTCCTCCACTGAGCATGTGCAGGACGACTCTCCTCCACTGAGCATGTGCAGGACGACTCTCCTCCACTGAGCATGTGCAGGACGACTCTCCTCCACTGAGCATGTGCAAGACGACTCTCCTCCACTGAGCTTGTGCAGGACGACTCTCCTCCACGGGACATGTGCAGGACGACTCTTCTCCACTGAGCATGTGCAGGACGACTCTCCTCCACGGGACATGTGCAGGACGACTCTTCTCCACTGAGCATGTGCAGGACGACTCTCCTCCACTGAGCATGTGCAGGACGACTCTCCTCCACTGAGCATGTGCAGGACGACTCGGACGTCTGCTGTGAGTGTATTTTACAGACGTGAGTCCGGGGCGTCGAGAACGCACGTCCGGTGCGTTTGTCTTCAAATGTACAGGCGTCTAACTTCAGCGTCGGCCGCGATTTTAACGTCGCGGTGTGTACTAGACATTTTGAAGTTTGATATATTGCTTAAGAAAATATTAAAGATAAACAGTCATATTGAAACCAAGTTATGCCACTGACACAATAGGGATACACAAATACCAGTATCGATATTAGTACCGATACTGGAGCATTAACGGATTAAGCACCGATTCCTTATCTTCCAATGCTAATGACATAGTCCAATTAGCCATTTTGTGAAAACAAACCACCTTCAACCCAGTAAAGGTTGTACATGTGAAAACCTGATTTTAAAGCTCAGAAGTCTTGAGATGAACCATCACCCGTCACATGTTGTACCTCACAACCAATCACCTCTTCCCTCTCACAGCAGCAGAGCCTCCAGCCTCTCATCTACTCCTCTCCTCCAGCAGCGCCTCACTCATTCGACAGTTTAAAGGACTTTACCGTTTTAAACCACCGTTCCCTCCTCAGAAACATCCCTGGAGTTGTATTTAGATGGGTGATAGTGACAAAAAATAATACATCAATCATTTTTGGGAGTAACTTGATAACAATATTCAGACGATATCATGTCTATCCAACAGAAATGTGTTAAAACATGTCTTTATATGTATTAGTTAAGGTTTAGGATCAGACAAATGTGAAATGATTACCGTATTTTCCGGGCTATAAGTCGCACCAGCCAAAAAAAAATGCATAATAGAGAAGAAAAAAACATATATAAGTTGCACTGGAGTATGAAATGCAGTTGCAAGTGTGAAAATAACAAATAATATCACATATAAGTCACTCCGGAGTATAAGTATATAAGTATAAATATAAGTATAAGTCGCACCCCGGCCAAAACTATGGAAAAAGGTGCGACTTATAGTCTGGAATTTACGGTAATCAAATTAATCAAAAGTGCAGAAATATCACCATTATATCCTTATCTGAAAGTTTACGACATAATTTAACCTATTTTTTTTACTCTAAACAATACACTTGATACTCAAATTTAGAACTTCGTCAAAACGACATTCATTATATTTTCTACATCTCAATAACCAATAATAATCAACTTTTAATTCACACTTTTTTGATGAATCCTGTTTAGTATGTCCCCTCCTTCTGAGCCCCAGAAAACACTCGGGATCTGGGCTGTTGTGTGTGTTCATAAATGATCCTCAGACTCCTCCTGAGCATTTTCTCTATCAAATTGCGTCCATTGCAACTGCATACCTGCATGTCAGGGGCAAGCTAGGTTTACTCATCCCCCCTTTGTAATTCCATCTGCAGCCAGTAGATGGAGCTTTGACTCAATTCCTGATGTATGAAACGGAAAATTTCAAGCTGTTTAACATGAAGTCAGAGTCCTCCAGAGCATGTTTAAAGCACAATAACAACACAAATAATGCTGAATGTCTGTCTGTTCAATCTCGATCTCTGGTTCTAATGTTAAAGGCGACCGAGCAGAAGGCGGTGACAGGCTGCGAGTGCAACTCCCGCTCCGTACCTTGCAGCCCTCGCAGGCGCTGACTCCGTAGTGGTATCCGGAGGACTTGTCCTGGCACACGAAGCAGGGTTTGTAGACTCGGGGCGGGGGCGGAGGCGAGGGCGGGCTGGGGACCAACTCCTCCGAACTGCTGCTCTGGGTCTCGATGGCTGCGCACAAAACAACAGCAACAATATATGAGCGACACGGCAGGAGAAACAGCATCGTCGTGCATTGTGGATGTTGAGAATGAGAATGGCGATGTGCAGCCTGGTGGTGGAGTGGGCTAAGCAGCAGCACATATGCCAGGATCTGCGCCAGAGTCTGAGTCATTTGAGTCCCGGCTTGGCCATCCAAAATATCCTTTCAAAGTGTTATAACTATACACGACTTAATAAAACGGTCTGACGTATATGTACATTATTCAGTGTTGGTTCTCTTACAAAAATACCCAATGGACAAGACAAATGAATGATACCACTTTTTTTATTGAATTAAATTTTTTGAAATATCAAACGCTCAAAACACAGAACTGAACAGGATCAAATCAAAAATAGTTGCACGGGACATTCAATGAAATACAATTACGGCACAACTGATTAAACCCAAAAAAAACACTTTGTCGCGACTGGCAAAAAGTCTGAACATAATTCTTTCCATTTTTCAAATTTCAGTTATAATTTCAGTTTTTGGTTTGTGTCATCCACGTCTTTGATGGTCTTTATTTCTACTGCCAGAAGATACACTCTCCAGTCATCCATGGCAGTGCATCTTTTCAATTTGAATATGGTTAAATAAGTGTTTTCTTTGGATCATCAAGGGTCAAATCATTAAAATAAATTGAGTTTTACTAGTAGAGAACAAAGGCCATCTGTACCTTTAATACACTGACAAGAGTTTTTCCTTTTTCAAACTGGTTCTTACTGAAAAACATAAACCACTTGATAGTACGGAGATAGAAAAACACGTACACGTTTTCCATGTGACAAATGAATGAATGAGCCAAAGGTCAAACTGTCCCTAAACCTAACCTGACCTTTAACCTAAAACAAACAGTTTTTAAGATGATATAATGATCCTTTCTCTTCCTTTAGATTAAATTGGCCTTTATTGTCCTCTGCGTTTGACCCGAACTTCAGAGTCGTGACCCGTCCTTTGGTGTCGCGACCCGTCCTTCGGTGTCGCGACCCGTCCTTCGGTGTCTCGACCCGTCCTTTGGTGTCGCTACCCGTCCTTCCGAGTCGCGACCCGTCCTTCAGTGTCGCGACCCGTCCTTCAGAGTCGTGACCCGTCCTTCAGTGTCGTGACCCGTCCTTCAGTGTCGTGACCCGTCCTTCAGAGTCATGACCCGTCCTTCAGTGTCGTGACCCGTCCTTCAGAGTCGTGACCTTCAGTGTCGTGACCCGTCCTTCCGAGTCGCGACCCGTCCTTCAGTGTCGTGACCCGTCCTTCAGAGTCGTGACCCGTCCTTCAGTGTCGTGACCCGTCCTTCAGTGTCGTGACCCGTCCTTCAGAGTCGTGACCCGTCCTTCAGTGTCGTGACCCGTCCTTCAGAGTCGTGACCCGTCCTTCAGTGTCGTGACCTGTCCTTCAGAGTTGTGACCCGTCCTTCAGTGTCGTGACCCGTCCTTCAGAGTCGTGACCCGTCCCGTCCTTCAGTGTCGTGACCCGTCCTGTCCTTCAGTGTCGTGACCCGTCCTTCAGAGTCGTGACCCGTCCTTCAGTGTCGTGACCCGTCCTTCAGAGTCGTGACCCGTCCTTCAGTGTCGTGACCCGTCCTTCAGTGTCGTGACCCGTTCTTCAGAGTCGTGACCCGTCCCGTCCTTCAGTGTCGTGACCCGTTCTTCAGTGTCGTGACCCGTCCCGTCCTTCAGTGTCGTGACCCGTCCTTCAGTGTCGTGATCCGTCCTGTCCTTCAGTGTCGTGACCCGTCCTTCAGAGTTGTGACCCGTCCTTCAGTGTCATGACCCGTCCTTCAGAGTCGTGACCCGTCCTTCAGTGTCGTGACCCGTCCTTCAGTGTCGTGACCCGTCCTTCAGTGTCGTGACCCGTCCTGTCCTTCAGTGTCGTGACCCGTCCTTCAGAGTCGTGACCCGTCCTTCAGTGTCATGACCCGTCCTTCAGAGTTGTGGCCCGTCCTTCAGTGTCGTGACCCGTCCTTCAGTGTCGCGACCCGTCCTTCAGAGTCGCGACCCGTCCTTCAGTGTCGTGACCCGTCCTTCAGAGTCGTGACCCGTCCTTCAGTGTCGTGACCCGTCCTTCAGTGTCGTTACCCGTCCTTCAGTGTCGTGACCCGTCCTTCAGTGACCCGTCCTTCAGTGTCGTGATCCGTCCTGTCCTTCAGTGTCGTGAACCGTCCTTCAGAGTCGTGACCCGTCCTTCAGTGTTATGACCCGTCCTTCAGAGTCGTGACCCGTCCTTCAGTGTCGTGACCCGTCCTTCAGTGTCGTGACCCGTCCTGTCCTTCAGTGTCGTGACCCGTCCTTCAGTGTCGTGATCCGTCCTGTCCTTCAGTGTCGTGACCCGTCCTTCAGAGTCGTGACCCGTCCTTCAGTGTCGTGACCCGTCCTTCAGTGTCGTGACCCGTCCTGTCCTTCAGTGTCGTGACCCGTCCTTCAGTGTCGTGATCCGTCCTGTCCTTCAGTGTCGTGACCCGGCCTTCAGTGTCGTGACCCGTCCTTCAGTATCGTGACCCGGCCTTCAGTGTCGTGACCCGTCCTTCAGTATCGTGACCCGTCCTTCAGTGTCGTGACCCATCCTTCAGTGTCGTGACCTGTCCTTCAGAGTCGTGACCCGTCCTTCAGTGTCGTGACCCGTGCTTCAGAGTCGTGACCCGTCCTTCAGTGTTGTGACCCGTTCTTTAGAGTCGTGACCCGTCCTTTAGTGTCGTGACCCGTCCTTCAGAGTCGCGACCCGTCCTTCAGAGTCGTGACCCGTCCTTCAGTGTCGTGACCCGTCCTTCAGTGTCGTGACCCGTCCTGTCCTTCAGTGTCGTGACCCGGCCTTCAGTGTCGTGACCCGTCCTTCAGTGTCGCGACCCGTCCTTCAGTGTCGTGACCCGTCCTTCAGAGTCGTGACCCGTCCTTCAGTGTCGTGACCCGTCCTTCCGAGTCGCGACCCGTCCTTCAGTGTCGTGACCCGTCCTTCAGAGTTGTGACCCGTCCTTCAGTGTCGTGACCCGTCCTTCAGTGTCGTGACCCGTCCTTCAGAGTCGTGACCCGTCCTTCAGTGTCGTGACCCGTCCTTCAGAGTCGTGACCCGTCCTTCAGTGTCGTGACCCGTCCTTCAGAGTCGTGACCCGTCCTTCAGTGTCGTGACCCGTCCTTCAGAGTCGTGACCCGTCCCGTCCTTCAGTGTCGTGACCCGTCCTGTCCTTCAGTGTCGTGACCCGTCCTTCAGAGTCGTGACCCGTCCTTCAGTGTCGTGACCCGTCCTTCAGAGTCGTGACCCGTCCTTCAGTGTCGTGACCCGTCCTTCAGTGTCGTGACCCGTTCTTCAGAGTCGTGACCCGTCCCGTCCTTCAGTGTCGTGACCCGTTCTTCAGTGTCGTGACCCGTCCCGTCCTTCAGTGTCGTGACCCGTCCTTCAGTGTCGTGATCCGTCCTGTCCTTCAGTGTCGTGACCCGTCCTTCAGAGTTGTGACCCGTCCTTCAGTGTCATGACCCGTCCTTCAGAGTCGTGACCCGTCCTTCAGTGTCGTGACCCGTCCTTCAGTGTCGTGACCCGTCCTTCAGTGTCGTGACCCGTCCTGTCCTTCAGTGTCGTGACCCGTCCTTCAGAGTCGTGACCCGTCCTTCAGTGTCATGACCCGTCCTTCAGAGTTGTGGCCCGTCCTTCAGTGTCGTGACCCGTCCTTCAGTGTCGCGACCCGTCCTTCAGAGTCGCGACCCGTCCTTCAGTGTCGTGACCCGTCCTTCAGAGTCGTGACCCGTCCTTCAGTGTCGTGACCCGTCCTTCAGTGTCGTTACCCGTCCTTCAGTGTCGTGACCCGTCCTTCAGTGACCCGTCCTTCAGTGTCGTGATCCGTCCTGTCCTTCAGTGTCGTGAACCGTCCTTCAGAGTCGTGACCCGTCCTTCAGTGTCATGACCCGTCCTTCAGAGTCGTGACCCGTCCTTCAGTGTCGTGACCCGTCCTTCAGTGTCGTGACCCGTCCTGTCCTTCAGTGTCGTGACCCGTCCTTCAGTGTCGTGATCCGTCCTGTCCTTCAGTGTCGTGACCCGTCCTTCAGAGTCGTGACCCGTCCTTCAGTGTCGTGACCCGTCCTTCAGTGTCGTGACCCGTCCTGTCCTTCAGTGTCGTGACCCGTCCTTCAGTATCGTGACCCGGCCTTCAGTGTCGTGACCCGTCCTTCAGTATCGTGACCCGTCCTTCAGTGTCGTGACCCATCCTTCAGTGTCGTGACCTGTCCTTCAGAGTCGTGACCCGTCCTTCAGTGTCGTGACCCGTGCTTCAGAGTCGTGACCCGTCCTTCAGTGTTGTGACCCGTTCTTTAGAGTCGTGACCCGTCCTTTAGTGTCGTGACCCGTCCTTCAGAGTCGCGACCCGTCCTTCAGAGTCGTGACCCGTCCTTCAGTGTCGTGACCCGTCCTTCAGTGTCGTGACCCGTCCTGTCCTTCAGTGTCGTGACCCGGCCTTCAGTGTCGTGACCCGTCCTTCAGTGTCGTGATCCGTCCTGTCCTTCAGTGTCGTGACCCGTCCTTCAGTGTCATGACCCGTCCTTCAGTGTCGTGACCCGTCCCGTCCTTCAGAGTCGTGACCCGTCCTTCAGTGTCGTGACCCGTCCTGTCCTTCAGTGTCGTGACCCGTCCTTCAGAGTCGTGACCCGTCCTTCAGTGTCGTGACCCGTCCTTCAGAGTCGTGACCCGTCCTTCAGTGTCGTGACCCGTCCCGTCCTTCAGTATCGTGACCCGTCCCGTCCTTCAGTGTCGTGACCCGTCCCGTCCTTCAGTGTCGTGACCCGTCCTTCAGTGTCGTGACCCGTCCTTCAGTGTCGTGACCCGTCCTTCAGAGTCGTGACCGTCCTTCAGTGTCGTGACCCGTCCCGTCCTTCAGAGTCGTGACCTGTCCTTCAGTGTCGTGACCCGTCCCGTCCTTCAGTGTCGTGACCCGTCCCGTCCTTCAGTATCGTGACCCGTCCCGTCCTTCAGTATCGTGACCCGTCCCGTCCTTCAGTGTCGTGACCCGTCCCGTCCTTCAGTATCGTGACCCGTCCCGTCCTTCAGTATCGTGACCCGTCCCGTCCTTCAGTGTCGTGACCCGTCGTGAGCAGTGGGCACAGATCAAGAGCTCGGTTTGCTCAGGACTTTGCTTGTTTTTGCTCCTCCTCGCTCTTTCACTTTCCTCTGTGACTCTCTCTGCACTTACTCTTATGAATCTAAAACAATACTTGAATAGATAGTTAATAAAAAAATCATTAAAAAAAATAACGGGTATTAGCTGAGGGGATTTGCTCATTAAAAATAGATTTGACTTTGAAAAACACCGCTGGACAAAGAGTAAATTTGAATTATTCAAGTATTTTTTTTTGTTTTTCAAATACCACTTGAACTGAAGTTTGAAGTTTGTTCTTTTTCAGTTTATTATTTAAGTTTTCAAGTTTTTTTTTTTTTATTGGTAGTACGCCTATAATTTGAAATGATACAAAAAAAATAATAATTAAAATTTAAATGATTTAACATGTGCATGAAAGAGACTCACTATACGTTGAAAAATATATTTACCTTCTGAATCATAATCCACATATGCAAAGGTTTTAGCACATTTCAACTATGACATAAGACTCCCACCTAAAGCTAGCTTTCTGTCACAACTTCAGGCAGGCTTTAGTTGTTTGTTCATTGGTCGATCCCCTTCAGTGCCACTCCAACCAATCAGAGAGCAGACTCTGCCACCTTCTCCTGCTCTCCACTTATTACATTCACCTGGCCTGCCCCGCCCATGGGCCTGCCCCGCCCATGGGCGGGGGCCTGCCCCGCCTCAGTATTTGTACAGGCCCATTTCCCTCTGTTCCCTGTCAGATTGTCTTGTGTGTTACCGTAGCGCCCAGCACCAGTTATCCTGAGTCTTATCCTGCCTGTTCCTGTTTTGACCTGCCTTTTGGAACTTTGGACCATCTCTTTTGCCCCATTCTGGATTTGTCTGCAGTTGCAACCTTGTTTTCATCTCTGCTGGTAACAAATACCCTAAACCTGAACTGTTTCCTGTGTCGTGCATCCCATTTTGTGACTCCTGACACTTTCTTACAATCGTACATTCCTGGATGCGCTTGAACACAATTTCAGAAAACATCTTTGGGGCTAACGAGCACTACCGCCTCGCGCAAAACTCGCAACGATTCCAACCGTTTCTTTTTGCGAGATTAGATTAAGTTCTTGCCATCACCGTAAACTCAATTACTCATGTCGGGCACGTTTTCGTAATTAGCCAACCCTTGTTTTCAATCTAATCTTGCTAAATTCACCCGATTTGAACTATTCTGCTTGACTTTACAGTTGTATTTTCAAGTTGGGAAAAATGTCTCCTAAGGTTAATTAGAACGCTTTGGAACGCATTCGATTCTGTCTTATCTGCCGTCGGTGGAAAAGTTTGTGCGGAAAGAGTCGCGCAAGACGTTATTATGCAACTTAAACTTGTGCAGAATTGTAAAGTAGTCGGAGTTGACATAATGGTGCTACGCTAGGTAAAATCGTGAGTGTTTTTTAGTGAGGAGTAAACAAGTGAAAGGGAAAGTGTTGCTGAGTTGGGTAAGCCAGAGCAAAAAGGGGCTGGTTTTGTAACATCTTATGAAAAAGTCATAAAAACGATAATTGAATGATGTAAGATATAAACGGAGCTGTAATGTTAAAAGTAACGTTAGATAATCAAAGAGGACTTAACGAGGGCAGAACTTTGGTCCTTTCGTTGATTAATCAGCCAATGTTCCACAAAATTAGTTGACTCATGTTTTTGGTGGATTTTAAAGGATTTAAAAAGAAAATGGCAAAAAGCAGAAGGAAAAGGAATGAGATATCTTAAGATTTGGGGGTGATCGTTGGTATTCTGTATAAATAATTACAATTGCGTTGTCTCCGGTGGTACTATATACTATACTATAATACTTAAAGTGTCCCCTACAGGTTGGACGACTCATTGAACTAAAATGCAGTTACAGGATGATTTTTCGGCAGAGAACGCAGACGGAAGTGCTCATGCCACTCCCCCGTGCGGACTGACACAACACACACGTGCGTTTGTTTATTAGCGCAACGGATCGCATCGCATCTCTCGTCTCCCGTAAATTTCCGTCATTTCCGATAGATCCATGCGCTTAGGCACGTGGAAACGTGGGGAGGAGCCGCACGCGGCTGCAGGTGAGCAGTAGGTGCGTTTTATGATTGATACATGGCAGGACTAATCGGCAGTCCACGCCACGAGGAAAAAAATCGTCCATTCAACCTTTAAGATGATTCTATTTAGAATTTTGAAATAAAATATAAAAATGTTATCACAAAATAGCAATATTTTTTAGGTTTATAATTTAATTTCCTGTTTGTAACTGATGACATCACACTAGGAAATTACACAGCAACTGGGCAAGAACTCAGCTAATGTCACAATTTGTATAATTTGACCATAAAATATACGAGAGCGACTTTATTTTGTTGAATTTGTGTAAAAAATAAAATACTCTGTAAATTATGAATAAACTTTGACTGGAATGAGTATCATAGTGTGATGTCACTTCCTGTCATTTTCTACAGTTTTTCCAACGTTTTCTCCAGAAATACTTACTCGATTGGCATTAAACTATAATTTTCATGTACAACAGGTATGAATACACCAAATTAAGTCAAAATTAGAACATTGTAAAAACCTGTAATACACCCTTTAAAGTCCAATTTAGTAGTGTTGTTGTTGTAGTAAATGAGTCAATTTTGTGTTTTTCTTCAAATAGTCTATTGCAAAAGCAGCACATTGGACTGAAAATGAGACCTCTGTACACCGTCTACATCTAATAATAAAGTCTTTCATGTTTCATCAACCTGGCATTAAAAGCTGAAAGCAGCTCTGTGATTGGCAGCGCTTGGGGCGGTCCACCCCATGTTCACTTCAACGTCTGAAAAAAGCTGTTCTAAGCCCGTGCATGTAACTGAAAATAATGCATGTGGATATTAACGCATTAACGAGCGCGAGGGACGAGTTAGACTGATGTAAAAACCTACTTTGGGTTTTGTGGTGTGAAAATGATGTACCTCGGCTTTAGTTTCAGGAGCTTTTGCCTTTTAGTTGAAGCAAAAAGCATGACTTTAGTCTTTCTTTTGTCGACCACATCCCTCGACCTATGAAGTTACACATGAAGGGCAGAGCAAGTGGAAGCGTTAAGATCAGTTCAGCTTAAAAAGTGGATGGTACTTTTGGTTACGGAAATACAATTCACTTTTTTTATTTTTATTGAAAGAATAAACACAGACCAATCAAAACTTGAGTGTAAATAAAGATACAGTCCAGTAACATTGTCAAAAAAGTAGAAAAAAGAAAGAAAAAGAGAAAAAAAAAGGGAAAAAAAAAAGAAAGTACGGAGTGGGCGGAACCAGAGAAAATACAAAGTGTGTATTGTTTGAGATTGCCGTTTTTAGAATAATGCATCCAAATGAAAATAAAATACAAGGTTAAAGCACCTGGTCCATAATGTGAGTCCCATTTCGTCCAGTTTATGTCAAATTTGTCCATTTCCAAGTTCAGTCCGTATGTGATTTTTTTCCATGTGTCCATTATGATTTCGGTCCAGTCCTTTATTGTTGGTGCAGTCTGTGTCATCCATTTTTTTTGTGATGGGCTTTTTCCCAACCGCCAAAAGTATCCTCCAGAGATATCCATTCCCAACATCCATGGCAGGAGTTCTGAGACCCAAATACATGGATCTAAAGTCTGATGGGATCGTAGTGTCAAAGATTGACTGTAGTGCCTTATTCATTTCTGTCCAATAAGTCTGTACAACGATTCACTTTCATTTCATTGTACAATTCACTTTTCGCTGGTTTTAGATCAGCGGAGATGACAAACTCCGCCCCCTCGACAGCAGACTGACACTGTGCTTTTGATTTGGTCTGGTGAAGTGAAAGTAAATACTACCAGAGCTTCAATGTGTTTATTTGTGCTGTGGAGAGATAATTACTTTATTTCATGTGTGAAAATCAAATGCTCAACGTAAATGAGTTTTCCAAAAGTGTGGTTAAATCCTGTAGATATTTAATGGCACTTATAGCCACACATTTTCAGTGCTTATGCTCTTTTTTTTTTTATTAATTTGTATTTCTTTTATTGAGTAATTCTTTGGACCACTATGTACTTCCACTTAGCTGCTCTGTATACAACCTGAGCCCAGGCTATTGCTATAAAAAAGGCTAATATTGACTTGACATTTGTGTGTGAAATAAACACATTACTCAACCACAAACATGTTCCTCAAAAATATTGGCCTTTTTGTACAAGTACAAAACAATCCATTATCATAAGAACAGATTTATTGATATTTTTATAGATTTTTTTCCTCCCTTTTCAGCTCAACCCTTTTCACATTTGCACAGCATTTTAGCAGACATAAGGCCTGTTTCCACTGGTTTTCTTTATTGCACTGAAAAACATACAAAATAGTATTACCTGAGTCTCGTTTCAATGGAAATGTTTATTTGTGTCGCGTGCACCTTTACGGCTTTACTCTAACTCGGTCAGCAGATCTGCAGATATCCAAAACACCAAATCTGAGCCATTATTTAAACAGCCTCAACACAATAAATTCTCGATATACAATTCATCCGTTTCTCTTCCGTCATCCGTTTCTCTTCCGCATCTCACCAAATGTCCCCCCTTTTTCCCATCCCGTGTTCCCATCCACATAGACGAGGGCAGCGGACCCCGACGACCGCGTGTAATAGTCTTCCCAGGTGGTAGCTCACTTTAACTTTCATCCACGGGCGAAAGAAAAGTGCAATTGTGATGGTCCGGGCAACTATTCAGGCTCCTGACCCCCCGCCGTCACCAGCATAAACCGCACTGCTTTATGGGTAAAACGCAGAGGTAGGTGGTCTTTGGTTCTACTGTATACCTGTATTGTGCTTTTTTTTTTTTTTTTTTTTTCATTTTCTGCCCGATTAAGTTGAGTTGACTCATCCTCGAGAGCACACACAGGGGCCGCTGACAGACGAGGAGGATGAGGAGGGGGGGGGCAGACATAGGCAGACGACCCCTGCACGACCCCTGGATGACCTGAGAGCCCGGGGTCAAGCGGGATAGAAGGAGAGGGGAAGGAGAAAGGGGAAATACCAAAGGAAAGGCCCTGCTTATTGGATCAGTGACAGTGGAATCCTGACCGGAGCAGGGCAGGGGAATTAGGACGAGAAGGAACAGAGCCGAGTGGACGTTTTCTGACCGCTCTGATCATTCCTCGCCAAATGCTGACTTGATTTTGTGTTAATCTGTTTCATTTCCACTGATGTTAACTTCTATGTCGAGCCCACAGGCTTAGCAAAACAAAGCTAGCGTACGTTAGCATCAGCTGTTTCCTGTTTATCGACGCACGGCACTCACGTCAAGGCCAAAACTGTAATATGAGGCATTTATTTATCATAGTCCACGTGATCCAAAGCCAGTGCGTTACGTGAAGGGAGTTTAAAACGCCGTGTAGAGTTAGAGAAGTTAAAGAAATACTAAAAAAGCTGAGGATGAACAGGAAGTAGTTTACACAGCAACACAACATTTGAATTACTAAACGTTATTTTGTGAATAGTTAAGTTTGGCCTGAGATCGAAGTCAGCTGCAGTTTAGATTTAGTTTATTCAGAAAACATTTGTCATGTTTGGGTGTCGTATCGTTAAGCGTAATATCATCAATATTCAGACGATATTGTGCAAATCATGACAATAAATGTCTTGGTGGAGGTTCGGGAATCCCACAAAACATGAATGAACTGTCAAATAACCTCTGAAATATAGAAACATCACTTTATACAGTTTTAATTTGATTGCCTTGTTATTTATTTGTTGTGCTGTTAGTTTTGTGTTTTTTTAGATCAAATATATACTCAATATTCTAATTCTGCATATCTCCAAAACAGCAATCACGGTGGTATCAAGTAAAATTTTTGCAGCAATAGTAATAATTCTTGTATATTTAGCCATATAACTGTAATTTTACTTAAGTACAAATATTCATTACTGTTCACTATCGCAGGTAGCAGTATTAGTAGTAGTAGTTTGGTCGTTGATTTATTCACATTATTCAAGTGTGTTTTATTGGCATTTTTGTACAATGGCCTCAACTTCTTCAAACATTTCAAAATATTTTTTTACAATATTCAACATGACTTTTTGCACATTTCTGTTCACAACTGAAACCTTGCAAAATAAAATAAGTCAAAACCAAACCGAAACTGCACCGTCGTTCTGAAATACCACACAAAGTGCTCCTCCTGACGAGCGGCAGATGGCAAAGAACCCGGAGCGCACACGGGCGATTGGACACGGGCGCGGCTCTGAAACGAGGACAAAAGTGCATTCGGCTGCTTGGTAAAAAAGACGGGAAGAGCAAGACCGACCTGCAGCTCTTCATTTTCATTTCAAATCAATTTAGCTCTCACGCTTCTTCTCTCACTCCGGGTGAGAGAGAGAAGAAGGGAAGCGAGGGGAGAGACAGAGAGCAAATCATGAGGAGGACGAGAAGGAGGTGAGGGGGGAAAGGGAAGGGGGAGAAGGAAGAGAGAGAGGAACGAGGAAAGAGGAAAATAGGAGAAAAGATAGAAGAGAGGGAAAGAAAAGTGAGGACTAGAAAAATGGAGAGTAAGGTGAGAGAGAGAGGGCAAGAGAGGGAGAGAAATAAGTGCATGGGAAAGAGGGAGAGAGAGAAGAGGGAGGTGTGTACGGAGAAAGTGAATGAGGGAAATAGAAATATTGGAGAAAGAGGGAGAGAGAAAAACACGAGAGAGGAAGATATAGTGGAGGTGAGAGGGGGAAAGAAGATAGCACGGAGGGAGAAATGAAGAGGGGGAAAGGATGAAGGGAAAGAGAGATGGAGAGGAGAAAAAATAGAGAGAGAGGGAGGAAGAAGGGTGAAGAAAGAGTGAACGAGGGAGCAAAGGAGATAGAAATATGGAGAGAAAGGAGAGAGGAGTGAGGTGTCAGAGAGAAAGAGGGAGAGACACAGCAAAGGGATAGAGTGAGGGAAAGGGAAAAAATAAGAGAGAGGGTAAAAAAGGGAGAGGGGGAGAAAATGATAAGAGTGAAAGGTGACAGAAAAAACAAGAGAGGGAAATAGAGGGATGGAGAGGGAGGGATGGAGAGAGAGGGATGAGTGGAGTGAGGGGGGAGATGAGGAAGAGAGAGAGAGAGCGAGGGAGGCCCTGAGAATCTGAGAATACAAGCTCCACATGCTCCACATGCACCTTTACATCAGGTTTGATCTCAAATACAGCTAGCATGTTAGCATCATTAGCCACTACAACTGCTAATATGAACGTTTCACTAGATTTTCAAAATACAAATTAAAGGGAAAATATTATGTCAAATCAACTTTAATGAGCCTTTAGCCTTGTTCCAACAGTATTTCTCCATCATTAGTATTTTGGTTAATTCCTGCATGTTTGAGATAATCCTGTTTTGTACTTGAAGTGATCAGAAAAGTTCTGTTTTCACCTACCCCCTGACCCCGCTCACATCCCTGCATTTAGTCGCGATTATTCAAAAACGAAAGACTCTGAGTGACACATGTAGGGTTCTAAAATGTCACGTAGCCACTTTAAA
>NW_027315790.1:6291543-6304043 GCF_026437365.1 Eucyclogobius newberryi
GAGAACTATTAAACTTCTTAAAGGAGAACTATTAAACTTCTTAAAGGAGAACTATTAAACATCTTAAAGGAGAACTATTAAACATCTTAAAGGAGAACTATTAAACATCTTAAAGGAGAACTATTAAACTTCTTAAAGGAGAACTATTAAACATCTTAAAGGAGAACTATTAAACTTCTTAAAGGAGAACTATTAAACATCTTAAAGGAGAACTATTAAACATCTTAAAGGAGAACTATTAAACATCTTAAAGGAGAACTATTAAACTTCTTAAAGGAGAACTATTAAACATCTTAAAGGAGAACTATTAAACTTCTTAAAGGAGAACTATTAAACTTCTTAAAGGAGAACTATTAAACATCTTAAAGGAGAACTATTAAACTTCTTAAAGGAGAACTATTAAACATCTTAAAGGAGAACTATTAAACTTCTTAAAGGAGAACTATTAAACTTCTTAAAGGAGAACTATTAAACATCTTAAATGAGAACTATTAAACATCTTAAAGGAGAACTATTAAACTTCTTAAAGGAGAACTATTAAACTTCTTAAAGGAGAACTATTAAACTTCTTAAAGGAGAACTATTAAACATCTTAAAGGAGAACTATTAAACTTCTTAAAGGAGAACTATTAAACATCTTAAAGGAGAACTATTAAACTTCTTAAAGGAGAACTATTAAACTTCTTAAAGGAGAACTATTAAACATCTTAAATGAGAACTATTAAACATCTTAAAGGAGAACTATTAAACATCTCAAAGGAGAACTGTTAAACATCTTGTCAATGTGATGGTTCATTATTCATATTCAGGGTGTTTGAAGTGCCCATCGTCGCCCCCTGTTGTCTCTGGGCGGAAAACCAGTCTGAAAACATGACAGACTCCGACCTGATGAGAACCGGGAAACCCTGGCTCTTTTTTTGAACATTAAAAGTTTTCGTATGGAATTATGATCTTGCTTCAATAAAAAAATTAAATAAATTACTCATCTTTGAAATGTCAGCGTAAACCTATCAGATTCCAACCTGGAAGCCTCCTCCACATTTCAGGTTCATGAAGCACCGCTTGCTCTGAGTATCACATCTTCATTGTGACAGTATTGATCCGTGAGTCGTTTACTCAAATAATTACCATTTGTCCTGACAATATTTGTAAAAGTCACAAAAGCTGCATAAAAGGCCCTCTTAAACATGATGTACAGCCCAGACAGTGATCCTATCCGCCACCTTTGACCTTTGCCCTCGCCTGCTTCCTCTCCCCGGATGCCCCTGGCCTCTTCCTCATCCTGTCTCTGACCACACCTCTCTCCAAGCTGCCGTCTGATTGGTCAAACACATCTCGGGGAGTCCAGTGATGAGCCGTTTTCTTCACGTAAGTGTCCGAGGGCTCGACGCTGCCTCCTGACCACACTGACGAGGCACTGACCGCTCCGGCTCTTCCCTCCACCCCCTTCTCCCCCCTCTGCTGCTCACACGGTGATTTACAATGATCAAGGAGCCGGGTTAGACTGATTAACTCCTGTTTGGTGCCCGACGAGTGGCGGCGCTTTGAACCGGAGGAAACATAAAGGCCGCTTCCTGTGTGTACTTTTTATACTTGATCTGAGCTCCAACACAGCTCCACGCGCTCAGGGACGATTATATTCTCATGATCTGTACATGTGACGACGTTGTAATGATGGTGGAGGGCGAGGATGATGGAGAATGTGTGTGTGAGACGATGTTGGAGAGATTAAAAGGAGTTAATGAAGTGGTGACTGGGCAGTGGGAGAGTTTCTGTCGATGTGTATCTGCAGAGACATTTGAACCGTTTACTGCAGTGTGATCCGTATTTGTGGCAAAATACACACTTAATGATTCAAAAAATTAAACAAATTAGTTCCACAAAAAGAGCAAGGAAGTCTTTTCACGAGCATTACAACTTTTCAATAGATATTTAACATGTGCTGACAGATCCGAGCAGCACATTCACGCCAAATGTACTATGTTAAAAAATATCATAATATAAATATCATAGCATTATAATATCATAAATTACCTATTACTGTCTCACCCTAAAGGAACTGTCTTTTTAAATATGGGATTTTTCATGACACAGCATTCAACTTCTTAGAGAGAAAGGTGCAGTTTAAGTAAAGAAAAATAATATATATATACATACTTTATGCCAACACTTTTATGAATTGTCTAAAAGTAATTTATTCTAGATTTTTTACAGTATTACAGTCACACCACAGGACATTTCAGTTGCCCTGTGGTGTGACTGTAAAAATTGTATAATTTATGTAACATGTGCACTGTTGAGTTGAATGTTGGAGAAACATAAATCATTATTTAGAAAGTCATTCAAAGTGAAAAGGGAAGTGTCTGTTTATGCGATGTGGGAACATGAATTTAAAATCGGACTTTGTATGCTATTTTGGGATATCAATAATTACACTATAATTATATAAACATTTGAAAACACTGAGGTAAAACAGCAAAAATACGTAGAGAACCATACAGCTGTTCATTCCCCCCCAAACTATACGACCCAAAAGAACCCCCTCTCACACGTACTGTACTCACGCAGCGCTTCTTGTCATGTACTTTTTCTATTTTTGGGAGCTTGGACCTTTATTCTGGGGCCCTCTTTTGGCTCTTGGGGTTTGCTTTGATAGTGCAGCATGTTCGTGTGGAGATGACCCTGATGCAGAGATGAGCCACTGTTATTACACTGAACAGAACAAGAGCCACACGCTGCACTCGAGGCTTTGATTATTGATTATTTGAACATATAAAACTGAATCATTTATGACACTACATTGTTTCACCCTTGCACACAAACGAGTAGGAAATATGTAAATACTGAAAAAATGTCCAAATTAATTTCAAATGAATACTATGCAGGTGAATAAGTATTTAAGTATAGTTTTTATGTAATTTACCTAAAACTATATACATTTTCCCTATATAGAAATGATCATGTGATGTTTTCATTCATCTGAGGTTTATGTGTAGAAGAGATTGGTCATATTTGGGAAATTTAAACCAGGAAAATGAATAGAGCAGGTTTAAAATTACTTGCTTCATTTTGTTGATATTTTAAATTAAAAAAGAAATGACAGAGGGAATTTTGTATTTGAGTGAAATATGTTTCACTGAAAATTGACGTAAAAATTCAAATTCCAAATGTTCGTAAAATAGAATTAAGTGGATTCAATTAAATAATAAAATGTATTTAGTTCGACAATGTTGTTTCAAAGTGAAAACTAATATGTTGAAACCAAACATACTATTTTAATGATTTTTTTTTAATAAAAATATATTTAAAAAAGAATAAATCAAATAAAAATAAATAAATACAAAAAATTAAATAAGTAAATGTAAACAATAATACAAATAACAATAATAATATAGAAATAGACTATTACAGTATGAAAAAAATAAATGTGGTGTCAAGGTCTCCAAGCTCTTAATGCAAATAAAAATCTTAAATTCTATATAAAAAATATATATATAATACGTAACCATTAATTCATGTCATGTACACTTTCAGTAAGTTGATGACTCATATTTTTAGTCCTTGCTTTATTGTATTATCGGGTGCTCTGTTACTGGATACATGCAGGGGTCAGAGGTCGCACTCTCACTGCTGCTGATAAGAGCCACTTGTGACTGCGTGCCCTTGAGCAAACACTTCCAGAGGAGCGAGGCGTTATCAGATGACAGTAAATCACAAGGCAGCAGCAGGGGGACGACGCAACGCAAACAGGGACAAGTGCTTGAGGATGCCCAGGTGCATTCTGGGTATCAAAACATTGACTAGACTGACAGATTCTAGTGTTACAAACAGCATGAAGTCAACACCAGACAGATTAGCGCGTTTAGATCTGTCGACACTAAACAAACAAGCTGTCACAAAATGCTTTCTTTTCCAAAAATGTTTCGAAACAATGGAGTGATTACATTTTTTTAGTTACTTTTCAAAATAGTTAGTTTGTAATTAATAAAAGGATAAAAGGCAAATTTAGGATGTTTTATGACTCATGGAACAACTGCAAAAAGCTATGTATTTGCCATTTTTGAACTAAAAGTACAAATGTATAGGTATTTTAAAGATGTTTTATTACATTTAAAGGCACAGTACGTAACTTTTGTTTTTTTGGGATGGATGAAACTAATGAATAAATTAAACGTATCTGAACGGATCATGTTCCACACAGTTTAAGTTTTTGATTTCCATTGAATTTTGCAGTTGAATTCCCACCTCCAAAAAGTTACATACTGTACCTTTAAATTTAATATCTACAATGATTTTTGTAAATTGTATTAAACCGTTAGGTATTTTGTGTGTTGTTGTTATAAGACTCATTAATCTGTGGGCCGTGTGATCCATCAGCTGCATCGGCCCAGCGCCCACAGGCCTGACAGAGGGACACTATCAGGGCCCCGGGGCCAAAGGGTGGAAGGGGCCATGGTGAGGGGGGTCTGGAGTTATTTATCTATATCAGTGTCAGGGCCAGTGGTCGTGACTCGGCAGTCGTAAGCACAGGCACATGACCACATGAGTTTGAGGGACAGGGCAAAGTGCAGAGCTTTATAAAACTCCTGTAAAGCCAAGAGTTTGGTTTTATTTTAGTTTGAACATGTATAACCATTTATTTATTCATACATTTATTTGATCTGTTGCACAATGATGCAATAAAAAGTTGATGCTGATTACTTATGTTTTTATCATGTTTGCTCTCTGATTTTAATGCATTTTAATGATTGTAAATGTGCAAATTGCGCAATATATAATACATTTTGCTTGCTTGCTTTTTATATCTGAAATTGAATGATATTTGAAAGAGTCACCAGTAGTAAAAGTGCTGTGTTTCCAGAAGTAGAAACTCATTTTGACTAAACTGGACTTGACTAAATGCACTGAGGGAGCAGGGCGGCAAGGAAATGGAGATCTTGATTGTTATTATACTTTTTTATGATTATGAAATGACTGTACAGTTTATACGCATTGCAATGTTTTATGCTGTTTGTTCATGCTGGTTTTGTTTGTCTGCAGAAGGAGACGAGATATGACCGGTACAAAGCTCTGATCTGACATGACAGTGTGCCACAACCATGTTTTTGACCATATTTTAACTTTTTTAACAGCAGACTCTTCTTACTCGCATACTAATCATTAATAAAACCAGATACTACTTTGAGCAAGTATCAATAAAAAAATGTGACCTTTCTGAACAGTTTTAGACCGATCTGACCTGAAATAGACCACAGGAAAAGGAAAGTACTTTTATTTTGTGTTAAAAATGACTATATCGAGACTCAAAATTGAGTTTGAAATATTCATACTGAAATATTCATACTAAAATGACTACAGCCAATGATTATTTAATGAATTGTCGTTGACTATAATACATTTCATCTTTCAAATATGTAAACGTTCTGGCTTTTTTTCTTGGTTCAATATTACGATGGTTAGGGTTAATCCAAAATATTTAGGACAAAAGTATGAAATCTTCAAGACGCCGGTTTATTGCGTGAAAACAAACTTTGCAATCGGACTATTATCTTTCTTTCCTATAAACAACTGCTGATTATTGCACAAGGCTGCAAGACAAAGGCAGACTGTCAAATAAAAAAACAATGTCATAAAGGAGAGTAATACTGTTTAAATGCTCAAAATACTACCAACCATTGCAATCTTTCCCCAAACAGGTTAACTTATTTTTCTTTTTCTATCTTTTTTTAATCAGAAATTCCAGAACACAAAAAGAAACCCACGTGGCCTTTCACGTTCCAAGCCTGAATTTTCAAACGCTGAACTTTCAAAAGCTTTCATTTTTTTTAAACCTGCTTTTCATCAGTGTGAATATATTTCGTAACCAGCCAAAATAAACCGTAGAGAATCAAAATAAGCCAACAATGCAACTGAACTTTTCCCCTTTTTTCCCTACAAACATTTAGCTCGACAAAATAACAATGACTAGATTTTTCTGAAACATTTAGCTGATAAGATAATGCAATAAAATGTGAAAAATTACAGCAAACCACAACACTTTCTAATCAGGATAATCAAGAACGATTCATCAGAATTGCTCAAAAAAGATATTTCAAAATTATTTTTCAACAAAATAAAAAAGAGTGACCCACTGTCATGTATCTTCTGCTCAAAAGATATTGATCATTAAATAGAACATTTTTCACTTTTGTCTCACCTCATGTGGTTGTTATCTCAATATTATGAAACATGAGAAATGTAATCTTTGGGATTTTTTTTTCAAGATTTTTTCTCATGTGGGAAATTAAATGTCAAGAAAAACACTAATTACTGTTTGATTACATTTGTAAAACAACAATATAGTGATTCATACATTTTGAACAGAATAAGATACAGCAATAAGTGGATTATTTTGTTACCTAAGACAACCTCTTGTGTTGAAATTTAATTTTTAAGCCAAGACATTATTGAGGAATTCCGATGAATGTAAAAAATGTGAACGTGAACCTGAGACTTGAAGCCTCTTTTTTGCATTGAAATGAATATAAGACACACCGTTTTTGGGGGTAAATCAGAGTTGGTAAAGGTGTGAGATCCGACCACGTTATCATCATGTGACAGTCCCGACCCACCTGGACCTTTGTGCTCACACCGCGCTCAGTTCTACATTTTACAGCCACAAATGTCCCTATTGTAGCTCAAACGCTCATCTTTAAAATTACATTGATTGTTGAGCTTTCAACTTTTTTTTTTTTTTTCATATCACATTTAATTTTCTTTCAACAGGTGAATTTTGACATAGTTTTGGAATATTTCACTTTCACAGTTAGCCGTTGTGACAGGCAACAACCTATTCCAAAGTTCAATATATTTTCTTCAACATTTAGCTGACAAGAAAATGCAACAAAACATTAAAAACTACAGCAAACCACCACATCAAACAATCTCTCAAAACTGTTTAACTTTTCCCAACATTTTTTGGCCCATTTAAGGCGAGACACTTTGACAAAAATATATATTTATTTATTTGATTATTTATTTTTGCTCAGTTTGCTCTTTCGACATTTAAGTCTTAAGGTGGGAACAACAACCGTCTCATGTTTGCTGTTGTTAACTTGCATTCACAGATTTATATGAGACATTGTAACTTTGAAGGCAGTTTGCAAAAATGCCTTTTTTTTCTCCCACAGAAACTTAAAGATCAGATCTTAAAGCAGCACCTACACACCAAACTTTACAATTTGGTACTTAACCAGATTTTGACAGACACAAGGATTTGTTCATATCTTAATCCAAGTCTGATTTATTCAAGTTTTAACAGGAAAAAAATCAGGCAAATTTCTTTAATAGCAAAATCGAGTTTTCTTTTCCAAAATCCACTGTACATTTTTTGTATCTAAGATGAAGGCTTTTTTTATATGTTCGAAATATGTGCAATTAGGGGGGAAAAGTGCCTTATTTATACGAAAACATTACGTGATGAAAAACGTGCAATATATTGTTATCTTACATTCTTAAAGTTTCAAATTGACACATCCACATTTGAAGTTGTTTCCCTGTTCACCTGCAGTGCCTTAAAACCCCAGCCCAAAGCAAATGAAGAGGACCTACAGTTGGTGCTCCTGCGGTGCTGCCACTCTCGGTGCGCCAGCCCGCTGATGCACGCCTTCAGCGCCTTCTCCTGCAGCATGCACGAGGACGGAGACGCGGTGTAGAAGTCCAGCATCTGCCCGGGACTCACCGCCAGCACGTCCATACAGTCAAACATGTCGGGTGCAAAGGGGGGAAAAAATCCCAAAAATAAAAGAGACAAAAAATCCACCAGCAACAACAACAACAACAACAAAAACAACTTCTGTCGATTGCCAACTATTCGTCTTGACGCGATCCCAAACCAAACAACTCCATCCAAAACTCCTGCGACTTCTTTTATTTATTTATTTTTGCGTCTCCTGCTGCTTCTTCCTCTTTTTCTTTCTCCCTCTCCTTTTTCATTCACGTCTTGGCAACAAAATAAAAAAAGAAGAAGATTCCGTCACTCGTCTCCGTTGTCCCGCGCAGGAATTGAAGCTAAAAGAAGCATAAGAGTGTCCACGCTCCGAGAAGACGCGCTCTGCCGCGGGACCGCTCCATAATAACAAGCAAGCCCGGAGTAACTGTGAAAAAACATCCAAAACCAAAACGCGGCAACAGTCTTAAAACCACGCGTAAAAGATGATGAAGGATGCGCGTTCTGTCTTCATTCCGCGCCGCGCGTTTCCAAACTTAAACCGCGGCGGAGGAGAGAATGAAAGATTGGATCGCCTAATAATATATGCGAGTGAACTTTCCGTGAACCCTTCCCAGGCTGAGCTGACCTTCAAATGACCCAGGCGGGCAGGCAGGCAGGCAATGCAGGCGGGCGGTGCGAGCTGACATCACCGCGCGGCAGGCACGCACACGCACGCACGCACACACACACACACACACACACGCACACACACACACACACACACACACACGTGGGCGCGCACCGGGCTCTGCAGCGCGGAGCAGGCGGAGCGGAGAAGCGCAGGCAGAGGGAAGAGAGGAGGGAAGAGAGGAGGGGAGAGAGGAGGGAAGAGAGGAGGGGAGAGAGGAGGGAAGAGAGGAGGGGAGAGAGGAGGGGAGAGAGGAGGGGAGAGAGGAGGGAAGAGAGGAGGAAGAGAGGAGGGAAGAGAGGAGGGGAGAGAGGAGGGGAGAGAGGAGGGAAGAGAGGAGGGGAGAGAGGAGGGGAGAGAGGAGGGAAGAGAGGAGGAAGAGAGGAGGGAAGAGAGGAGGGGAGAGAGGAGGAAAGAGAGGAGGGGAGAGAGGAGGGGAGAGAGGGAGAAGAGAGGAGAGAACCACCCTTGGTGGTGATAAACTTTAACTGTAGCTTCAGCTCTCTTCCCACCACCAATCACTCACACCAGATCCATACTAATGTCTAAGGACACAGCAATACAATAATCCCTATAACATGGTACTAAATATATTTTCTTTTTTGTCAATGTTACATTGTACACTGTCCCTGTCCCTGTGAAAATCAACCACCATTTGAGTATGACTGAATACCATTAGTACTACCTCACGTCACATACAGATCACACACAGATCACACACACAGATCACACACAGATCTCACACACGGATCACACACGGATCACACACACAGATCACACATACATATCACACACAGATCTCACACAGATCACACACACAGATCACACACAGATCACACACAGATCTCACACAGATCACACACAGATCACACACAGATCTCACACAGATCACACACAGATCTCACACAGATCACACACAGATCTCACACAGATCACACACAGATCTCACACAGATCACACACAGATCACACATGGATCTCACACACAGATCACACACAGATCTCACACAGATCACACACGGATCTCACACAGATCACACACAGATCACACACAGATCACACACAGATCACACACAGATCACACACACGGATCACAAACGGATCACACACACGGATCACACACGGATCTCACACACAGATCACACACAGATCTCACACAGATCACACACAGATCACACACAGATCACACACGGATCTCACACACAGATCACACACAGATCTCACACAGATCACACACAGATCACACACAGATCACACACGGATCTCACACACAGATCACACATAGATCTCACACAGATCACACACGGATCACACACGGATCACACACAGATCTCACACGGATCTCACACGGATCACACACGGATCTCACACACAGATCACACACAGATCTCACACGGATCACACACGGATCACACACAGATCACACACAGATCTCACACGGATCACACACGGATCACACACAGATCTCACACGGATCACACACGGATCTCACACGGATCACACACAGATCACACACAGATCACACACAGATCACACACAGATCACACACACAGATCACACACAGATCTCACACAGATCACACACAGATCACACACGGATCTCACACACAGATCACACACAGATCTCACACAGATCACACACGGATCTCACACAGATCACACACAGATCTCACACACAGATCACAAACGGATCACACACACGGATCACAAACGGATCACACACACGGATCACACACGGATCTCACACACAGATCACACACAGATCACACACAGATCACACACAGATCACACACGGATCTCACACGGATCTCACACACAGATCACACACAGATCACACACAGATCACACACGGATCACACACAGATCACACACAGATCACACACAGATCACACACAGATCTCACACACAGATCACAAACGGATCACACACACGGATCACAAACGGATCACACACACGGATCACACACGGATCTCACACACAGATCACACACAGATCTCACACAGATCACACACAGATCACACACAGATCACACACGGATCTCACACACAGATCACACACAGATCACACACAGATCACACACGGATCTCACACACAGATCACACATAGATCTCACACAGATCACACACGGATCACACACGGATCACACACAGATCTCACACGGATCTCACACGGATCACACACGGATCTCACACACAGATCACACACAGATCTCACACGGATCACACACGGATCACACACAGATCACACACAGATCTCACACGGATCACACACGGATCACACACAGATCTCACACGGATCACACACGGATCTCACACGGATCACACACGGATCTCACACGGATCACACACGGATCACACACAGATCACACACACAGATCACACACGGATCACACACGGATCTCACACGGATCACACACAGATCACACACAGATCTCACACGGATCACACACGGATCTCACACGGATCACACACGGATCACACACAGATCACACACAGATCACACACAGATCTCACACGGATCACACACGGATCTCACACGGATCACACACGGATCACACACAGATCACACACAGATCACACACACGGATCACACACAGATCACACACAGATCACGCACAGATCACACACAGATCACACACGGATCACACACGGATCACACACAGATCACACACGGATCACACACAGATCACGCACAGATCACACACAGATCACACACGGATCACACACAGATCACACACGGATCACACACAGATCACACACGGATCACGCACAGATCACACACGGATCACGCACAGATCACGCACAGATCACACACGGATCACGCACAGATCACGCACAGATCACACACGGATCACGCACAGATCACGCACAGATCACACACGGATCACGCACAGATCTCACACAGATCACACACAGATCACACACAGATCACACACGGATCTCACACACAGATCACACACAGATCTCACACAGATCACACACAGATCACACACAGATCACACACGGATCTCACACACAGATCACACATAGATCTCACACAGATCACACACGGATCACACACGGATCACACACAGATCTCACACGGATCTCACACGGATCACACACGGATCTCACACACAGATCACACACAGATCTCACACGGATCACACACGGATCACACACAGATCACACACAGATCTCACACGGATCACACACGGATCACACACAGATCTCACACGGATCACACACGGATCTCACACGGATCACACACAGATCACACACAGATCACACACAGATCACACACAGATCACACACACAGATCACACACAGATCTCACACAGATCACACACAGATCACACACGGATCTCACACACAGATCACACACAGATCTCACACAGATCACACACGGATCTCACACAGATCACACACAGATCTCACACACAGATCACAAACGGATCACACACACGGATCACAAACGGATCACACACACGGATCACACACGGATCTCACACACAGATCACACACAGATCACACACAGATCACACACAGATCACACACGGATCTCACACGGATCTCACACACAGATCACACACAGATCACACACAGATCACACACGGATCACACACAGATCACACACAGATCACACACAGATCACACACAGATCTCACACACAGATCACAAACGGATCACACACACGGATCACAAACGGATCACACACACGGATCACACACGGATCTCACACACAGATCACACACAGATCTCACACAGATCACACACAGATCACACACAGATCACACACGGATCTCACACACAGATCACACACAGATCACACACAGATCACACACGGATCTCACACACAGATCACACATAGATCTCACACAGATCACACACGGATCACACACGGATCACACACAGATCTCACACGGATCTCACACGGATCACACACGGATCTCACACACAGATCACACACAGATCTCACACGGATCACACACGGATCACACACAGATCACACACAGATCTCACACGGATCACACACGGATCACACACAGATCTCACACGGATCACACACGGATCTCACACGGATCACACACGGATCTCACACGGATCACACACGGATCACACACAGATCACACACACAGATCACAC
>NW_027315790.1:6309043-6486019 GCF_026437365.1 Eucyclogobius newberryi
GAGGACGTTGGGCGGGTTTTTGAGTGCAAGAACACATGAGATATTGTCGGTTTCAGTATTTTGTAACCCCATTCGCTATTTTAAACTTTAGAAACTCTTAAGACAAGTCACACACGGTCGCCACTCCAGTCGAGTCAACATTACAGCTTCCTCACAATGGCTAATAAACATTGAGCGCGCTGGTTAAAGACGTGTACCGCGGCCGGATAGGGTAGACCCATTACAAACGAGCAGGCAATAAAGCTAGCTCATTTAGCGCTAACAGCTTAAGTAGCTTCAGAATGGCTCCCCTGCCGCACGGAGGAGTGGTGATTACACTTGTGACTAAGTGCCAAAATGGGACCGCCTCTTTTGTTTACTTTTGAGGTTCCGGAAGGATTTTGTCTTGACAGATTATTCTCATTTCAGTTTCGTGTCTGTGATGTGTTTTGACGTGAGGAAAACGTGTGCCATATTATTGCAGATAATGAGATCAGGCGGAAGCGTGAAAATGTCGTTGTAGGTAGGATTTTGCTCCTGGATAAAATGTCAAATGATAATCCTGTTTTGATTGGAATTTTATGTTATGGTCCTGCTTTAGTTTTTATGACAGCTTTTGGCAAGTGATTTAGTTCAGGGGAAGTCTTTTGCAGGAAATGTAATGATAATTTGCAGGCACAACAAAATTTGGGATCAAAACCGAGAATTTGTATCAGAAAGTGGAGCCAGTACTGCCAGTGTCATGTTGTCGTATTTGCATTTCAAGAATAAACCAGCGCAGACTGCAAATGTGTCGTTTAGTAGGGCTTTTCATGGCAGAAGTTGTAATCTACGTTTACTCCTACTCTATATTTAGTTTGGGTTTTCTAGTTTTGTGTCTATTCTTTGAAAATACCAGATTTTGTGCATTATTTGAAGCTTTGACTGTTTGATTCATTCCAAATCATCACAACACATCGGGAAGTTGTTTCTCTAAATACGTTTTTTCTTTCCTGATCCGTCACTCAGCTTCACAATCAAGTGCAATACTGTTATACTCATGTGCAATGCTGTTATACTCATGTGCAATACCGTTATACCCATGTGCAATACAGTTATACTCATGTGCAATACTGTTATACCCATGTGCAATACAGTTATACTCATGTGCAATACTGTTATACTAATGTGCAATGCTGTTATACTCATATGCATTACTGTTATACCCATGTGCAATACCGTTATACTCATGTGCAATACTGTTATACTAATGTGCAATACTGTTATACTCATGTGCAATGCTGTTATACCCATGTGCAATACCGTTATACTCATGTGCAATACTGTTATACTAATGTGCAATACAGTTATACTCATGTGCAATACTGTTATACCCATGTGCAATACAGTTATACTCATGTGCAATACTGTTATACTAATGTGCAATGCTGTTATACTCATATGCATTACTGTTATACCCATGTGCAATACCGTTATACTCATGTGCAATACTGTTATACTAATGTGCAATACTGTTATACTCATGTGCAATGCTGTTATACTAATGTGCAATGCTGTTATACTCATATGCAATACTGTTATACCCATGTGCAATACCGTAATACTCATGTGCAATACTGTTATACTAATGTGCAATACTGTTATACTAATGTGCAATACTGTTATGCTCATATGTAATTCTGTTATACTCATGTGCAATACTGTTATACTCATGTGTAATACTGTTATACGAATGTGCAATACTGTTATACGAATGTGCAATACTGTTATACTCATGTGCAATACTGTTATACTCATATGCAATACTGTTATACTCATGTGCAATACTAGTATACTCATGTGCAATACTGTGACATCATGTCAATCATCCTGGTGCAATTTTTTCTGTCCATATAACAGCTGTAAATAAGAGTGTTATTAGAGGTTTTTTCTGAGAGTTTTTCTACTAGAGTGTTTTCATACGTTATCTGTTTTTTATTATTTACTTCTGTGCCTAATATGTGTTCCAACACTGGAATTTCCCCATTGTGGGACAAATAAAGGTTATGTTATCTTATCTTATTACTGTACTTTTCACTTTTGCTTCATGTTCATTTTGAGTACTCTATCCACCTCTGCATGTGTGTGAATGTGGTGTGTGCGTGATTGGTGGTGGTCAGAAATTGGCATGTCATTTGTACAGCATCATTAACTACTATCATTGATCTTTCCCTCAGGCCCCTCTGCAGCTCTCACAGACCCTCTGACACTCAGCCCTGTGCGCATGTCCCTGCGGTGGTGACTGTCAGCGGTGGGAGACGTCCATTTCTCATCCAGGCTGTGGACCAGATGCAATACGAGACAAAACAACAGATGAACAACAGATATAAATCGTTATTTTCATTCATCAGCGATGGCGCCTTGCAAGGGGGGGTATTTTTGCAATAGACAAAAATTCACTCAAGTGCATATACTTTAGTTGCTATTTTGATAACTTGAGACTACTTGCTAAAATTGACTATGACTTGGGACTCTACTTGGACTCGAAACATAGCCCTTCCACTTCTCGATTTGTCTCTATTTGACCACTTACTTAAATCATAGAAATGGTAAAAATATGAGCTGTAGTTGGTACTTCGGTATAACGACTTGAAAGGACTCAAAGAACTTGGACTTGTGGGTATTTGACTTGGAACTTACTTGAGACTCCTACCCTACTTTTCATATACCACACATCCTCCTACTTGAGTAATATACTGTAGAGTGGAGGACATGGATAAAGTTAGAGTAAACAAGAAACTACTGCCAGTTTTTTCTCATTTGTTTCGTTCACCACGCCTCTACACCTCGTTTTAACGTCTCTTTATGTTTGGCTGATGTTAGATACATTATGCACGTATGCAAGTATCATATTTTCGATCTTGACAGCAAGTGCAGTGCGTTGATAAACAGGAAACGGCTGATGCTAACACGGGATAGCTATGTTGCGTTCAGTCCTGTCCAATCATATCGCTCAAAACCGTTCCGTGAGTCAAAACTGAGCCGGATGGTTCTGGGGGCTCTGGATCGCTTAAACAGGCCAGTGTGGTTCACGTAAGACAGTGGAGGATTATTATTACATTATTTGTACGTATTGTGTTTCTTGCACCGCTCGTTTCAGATATTATTCATTTTTATGTGTGGTTTGTAGTTATATCCTTGATTTTCTGCAATACTTAACGTGCTGTCATTCCAATCATGTACATTTTTAATAAAAATCGAATACGTCAATACTTTTCTTATTTCTTTTTTAAAATGATTGAATACTTCTACTAGAGTCATATTATTGTGATGTAACTGCACTGTTAAAATGTTTGGCTATAAAATACAATCAGACCAAGTAAAATACAAAATTTGACTGAATTGGATTGTATTTCATGTTGAAGTTTTGAAATGTAAAAACTTCAGAAAATGTACTGTGAATATAATACACACAGTAAACTTTACATCTCTGCTGAGGAGTACCAAAAAGGCACTGCATGTTCCCTGCTGTCAACAAGTTATTTACTCACCAGCCAAGAATAGATAATAACTTTGGATCATTCTGGGAAATATAGACTTTTTCTGAGTGTTTTTTTTAATTTTTTTTGTAGATGAAAAGATTGATATCAAATCCGGATGAATTGCGGTGTTAAAAATTGGAAGAACAAGCCTACCTCAGTCTGAACATGGGAAGCCAAACTTGTGATACATTAACCGTTACCTCAATTCAATCACAATGAGCAGTGTGATCCAATCTTGTGATAAGCCGAGGAGCTGCCAGACTCTCAGTGCTGTTGACTTCAGGGCGCTGCACGGATACGGGCCAAACATTGTGATATCAGGAGGCTCCGGGTGGTTGTGGTGGTGCAAGAATACTATCATAGTAGTACTTGTAGTGCATTGCTCATTGGAGGAATAGAAGCAGCAGTAGTAGTGTTTACTTATGTTAGCGCATAATATATGTGTAGCATATAAAAGAGACAATAGATAAAAAGCAGATGCAGGAAGAGGCAGAAAAAAAGGAGGAGGAGGAGGAGGAGGAGGAGGAGGAGGAGGACCATTGCAATTAACGATTTGGACTAAAATATCCGTAGTAGTAGTAGTAGTAGTAGTAGTAGTAGTAGTAGTAGTAGTAGTAGTAGTAGTAGTAGTAGTAGTAGTAGTACCGGTAGAAGTTGTAGTATCGCTAAAATTACCCCTTTTAATCTGAAAAAAGATCTAAGAAGCTGTTATCCATTATAAGTGCCTCATGTGGTTTTACATGAAGAAAATCATATATTTAAAACGAAAGTTACAGAAAGTTCCTCTGTCATTTATGCCCCAGGACAAACTCTGGGCTTCAGTTTTCTGTCCTGCAGTTTGACAGCTTTACCTCCAGTACACTTCTTATTGTTAAAGATATCCCTTAGGATGGAATAATGAGTTATTTAACAAACACTATGGACATTTGAGGCCATTAGTGAAATTGTTTTAACATGGCAAATTCTTATTGAATGTCCTGTCACACCACACGACATGTTGGAACGTCTCAAATAAAAAGAGTTACACCCGACATTATGAAATCCTTGAGAAAAGCCTTTCTTACGCTTGTTCTAGAATCAATTTTATAATTGAACATATGTTTTGTATTTTGCTACAGACATAAGACAGAATGAAGACATTGCACCTACAAACAGCCACATTTATCATTAAAAAACACTTGGAAATTGAGCTCACTGAGTTTTTGTTCTTATCATTTGAGCTGCATATTCACTCATGTCCAGCGAGGAGTAAGGAGTCTTCGGCAACTCTAACTCCCCATTATCTCTTCGGGAGCTTTGAGTCTCCTAATCAGTGGACTTATGAATGCCGCCATTGTCCCATCCTTCAAATCTTCTCTTTCACCACTCTCAGACTGCCCCGCCCCTGCGCTCGCTCGGCTGGTACACTCCGACCGGCCGAACGCAGACATCTAATTCAATCAGCGAGGCCCCGGAGCTGCCCCGCCTGGCTAACTGCATCACGGCCAAACGTCTTGATTTTGTCAGAATTATGGGGAATGACAAGTGAACTGGAGGTGAACCAGGCGGCAGGGGTCGGAATCCGTGTATTGGCATTTTTCATTCCACCCGGGACGCTGCCAGGAAATCAATGAGAGTTGTTGAGCATGGATGTGTTTGTGTTGTGTGACAGACAGGAGAGTACAGTAGAGAGCGGGCCAGGAGAGGAGACCTGCTTTATTTATGTGCTCAGTCTGCGCCGAGGCAGTGTACAGTGAGTCTGCAGTCCAGGAAGTACACGCTACTGCAGTACTGGAAGTGTACGTGTTGGAAGTCGAGCAAAACACTGGTCTGATAAAGAAAATAATAGAGTTGAAAAAGTGCAAATTCATATTCTTTTGTTGGTAGAAATCATCATCAAAATCAACAGTTTTTTTTAACTTCTATCTGAAAGTGGAGCGCAGTGGATAAGGAAATGACACGTGTGTGGTGGCTCCAGAAGTATCCATCTATTGTGTCCATTGCAGGGGTCTGAGGCATGTATCTTGTTGCACAAAAAAAATACTTTTCACTTATTTCACATGATTTTTTGGCCAGTAGGACTAAACTCACAAAGCTAAAAACAAATCACAGAACACGAAAGCACAGGTGACACAAGACTTCTAATACAATGAAGGTACATGTTGTCGGAGCCAGATTACTTTTCACCACACTATCCTATTCAAGGACTAATCCCTTCTAAATTCTTACAAATACAGTATCTACCAGCAGATTCTCACACCCTTTCTTTAGCTCATGAGAACTACTATTTCCTCGCTCTACGCTAACATAAATACAACCCCAGAAACACGAAAATAAACAAATTCTTCTGTTCTTCCTTGTCACTTTTCCCACCCCCATGTGAAAGGCCCAAAGCGCTCGCGTTGCTTTCATTTCCTCCCCAACATTGTTCTCATTGGTTTCCGACTGGAGCCACATACACAATGCCAGGGGGAGCTGAGCGAAACACAGAGTGGAAAAAGAACTCTCTCAGTCTAAACAAACATACTTTTCATCAGGTGCCATTACGCTGGTCCCATCCAGGTTTAGTGGCCTGAACCGTGGTGGTGACAGGGAGGTATTGGGGCGATAAGTCTGTGCCCCGCTGGAGAGAGGTCACCCAGGGGACAGGACCACAGCAAGGCCCTGCCCACAGCTTGGACAGTCCTGATGTCCGAGGCTCCAAGACCTTCCGTGGTCGTGTGTGGCGTGCGGTTTTGGGCGGATCTGGGTTGGGTTAACATTGTTTCGGATGTACAGAAATGTATCACCTCGGTATTTTCTCACTTTAAGCTTCATTATCTTAAAACCAGTGAAATAGTCTCATAAGCAATGAAATGTCATCTCGCTAAAACTACTTCTCAATGCTAGCCTTTTTTCAAGTCTAGATATGACTTTTTTGCAGTGTAATGGACATTGCCAAAACATGTGAAGCAAGTGAAAAAAGGCAGATGAAAATAATCGTATAGAATAATATGATAATAGCGGCATCTAGAAAGCACTCCATTCCAAATATCTTAGTTTTGTGACGTTTTAGAGGTCCGGAGATCGTCGAAATGTGCTGTTTTTGTCCATAAATCATCTTTTGCATATTTCCCCATGTTGATTTCCTATACAGCCAGTAGATGGAGTGCTAACACAAATTCTGATGAGGGAACGCCTCACAGATAAAGTACTGTATGTATGTATTCGGTGGAAGTTCCAAACCATGAGATGCCAAAGTAAAGGCACAGTAATCTTTCCACGTCACCACTGCATATTCTATTTCATATATTACAAACTTAAAGGCTGTTAAAAGTTTAGTCTTTTCTGGTCAAGTTATTTTCTTCTAGATTTGTTGAATCGAGAAAATGCTGAGTCTTAATATTCATAAATGTAATGGCACAAATGGCACATCATGGAATGCAGAAAAGTTTGTCCAAACCAGAAATGAAAGAAAAGGCTGTGACCACCATTTCACCAACGGAACGAGGAAAAAGTGAAAACCGCAGTCTCAACTTCTTCCTTGTTCTTGTAGAAATAGAGTTCATGGCCTTTGAATAAGTCAAACAAAAGATGTGGAAGATGACAGTTATCCTTGAAAAATAGAAGAGTAAACTTTCCACAGTCTATAGTGTTAAGATTGAATTAATATGAGAGCGAAGGCCAGAGTAAGTAATTTATTGAAAATATGTCAGTCTTCTTGTCACTTTGGCATGTTGAGACGAACAGGCATTTTTGGATGATTAAAAATACTGTAGCACAAATGAAAACTTCAAAAGCAAAATCAGACATTCTCCTGACAATAGTTTGTATAACCTGTAGTGTCCAGTCAGACTGAAGGAGGGTCAGAGCTGAGAGGAGGGTCAGAGCTGAGTGGAGGGTCAGAGCTGAGAGGAGGGTCAGAGCTGAGAGGAGGGTCAGAGCTGAGGAGAGGAGGGTCAGAGCTGAGTGGAGGGTCAGAGCTGAGAGGAGGGTCAGAGCTGAGAGGAGGGTCAGAGCTGAGAGGAGGGTCAGAGCTGAGGAGAGGAGGGTCAGAGCTGAGAGGAGGGTCAGAGCTGAGAGGAGGGTCAGAGCTGAGAGGAGGGTCAGAGCTGAGGAGAGGAGGGTCAGAGCTGAGGAGAGGAGGGTCAGAGCTGAGAGGAGGGTCAGAGCTGAGAGGAGGGTCAGAGCTGAGAGGAGGGTCAGAGCTGAGAGGAGGGTCAGAGCTGAGGAGAGGAGGGTCAGAGCTGAGAGGAGGGTCAGAGCTGAGAGGAGGGTCAGAGCTGAGAGGAGGGTCAGAGCTGAGAGGAGGGTCAGAGCTGAGAGGAGGGTCAGAGCTGAGGAGAGGAGGGTCAGAGCTGAGAGGAGGGTCAGAGCTGAGAGGAGGGTCAGAGCTGAGGAGAGGAGGGTCAGAGCTGAGAGGAGGGTCAGAGCTGAGAGGAGGGTCAGAGCTGAGGAGAGGAGGGTCAGAGCTGAGAGGAGGGTCAGAGCTGAGAGGAGGGTCAGAGCTGAGGAGAGGAAGGTCAGAGCTGAGAGGAGGGTCAGAGCTGAGAGGAGGGTCAGAGCTGAGAGGAGGGTCAGAGCTGAGAGGGGGGTCAGAGCTGAGAGGAGGGTCAGAGCTGAGGAGAGGAGGGTCAGAGCTGAGTGGAGGGTCAGAGCTGAGAGGGGGACTTTAGGGTCAGAGCTGAGGGTCAGAGCTGAGAGGGGGTCAGAGCTGAGAGGAGGGTCAGAGCTGAGAGGGGGGTCAGAGCTGAGAGGAGGGTCAGAGCTGAGAGGGGGGTCAGAGCTGAGAGGAGGGTCAGAGCTGAGAGGGGGGTCAGAGCTGAGAGGAGGGTCAGAGCTGAGAGGAGGGTCAGAGCTGAGAGGGGGACTTTAGGGTCAGAGCTGAGTGGGGGACTTTACGGTCAGAGCTGAGGGTCAGAGCTGTGAGGGGGGTCAGAGCTGAGAGGAGGGTCAGAGCTGAGAGGAGGGTCAGAGCTGAGAGGAGGGTCAGAGCTGAGTGGAGGGTCAGAGCTGAGAGGGGGACTTTAGGGTCAGAGCTGAGGGTCAGAGCTGAGAGGGGGTCAGAGCTGAGAGGAGGGTCAGAGCTGAGAGGAGGGTCAGAGCTGAGAGGAGGGTCAGAGCTGAGTGGAGGGTCAGAGCTGAGAGGGGGACTTTAGGGTCAGAGCTGAGGGTCAGAGCTGAGAGGGGGTCAGAGCTGAGAGGAGGGTCAGAGCTGAGAGGGGGGTCAGAGCTGAGTGGAGGGTCAGAGCTGAGAGGGGGACTTTAGGGTCAGAGCTGAGGGTCAGAGCTGAGAGGGGGGTCAGAGCTGAGAGGAGGGTCAGAGCTGAGAGGGGGACTTTAGGGTCAGAGCTGAGGGTCAGAGCTGAGAGGGGGGTCAGAGCTGAGAGGAGGGTCAGAGCTGAGAGGAGGGTCAGAGCTGAGTGAAGGGTCAGAGCTGAGAGGGGGACTTTAGGGTCAGAGCTGAGGGTCAGAGCTGAGAGGGGGTCAGAGCTGAGAGGAGGGTCAGAGCTGAGAGGGGGGTCAGAGCTGAGAGGAGGGTCAGAGCTGAGAGGGGGGTCAGAGCTGAGAGGAGGGTCAGAGCTGAGAGGAGGGTCAGAGCTGAGAGGGGGACTTTAGGGTCAGAGCTGAGTGGGGGACTTTACGGTCAGAGCTGAGGGTCAGAGCTGTGAGGGGGGTCAGAGCTGAGAGGAGGGTCAGAGCTGAGAGGGGGGTCAGAGCTGAGAGGAGGGTCAGAGCTGAGAGGGGGACTTTAGGGTCAGAGCTGAGGGTCAGAGCTGAGAGGGGGGTCAGAGCTGAGAGGAGGGTCAGAGCTGAGAGGAGGGTCAGAGCTGAGAGGGGGGTCAGAGCTGAGAGGGGGGTCAGAGCTGAGAGGAGGGTCAGAGCTGAGAGGGGGGTCAGAGCTGAGAGGAGGGTCAGAGCTGAGAGGGGGGTCAGAGCTGAGAGGAGGGTCAGAGCTGAGAGGGGGGTCAGAGCTGAGAGGGAGACTTTAGGACTTTTTTGCTTCTACAATACACACCTATGTACTGGAGAAAAACACTTTTTGTTAAATGAAAAAAAAATTGCATTGAGTACAGCCCGTTTAAGGTCAAGTGGGTGGTAATGGGTTAAATCCGAAACAAAAATGTGCGGGTGAGGATCCTTAGTGCCGCCTGTTCCCATGCACAAAGTTAGGAGTTAAGTGTTTGTAATTTTGGCAGTTAGAACTGCCTGTACTGTGGTTGTACAAAAACAACTGTCATTTTGTCAGTTTTTGCTCCAGAAAGTTTGGAAACGCAGGCCAGCTCTGCGCTCTCACAACTGGGAAAAACACATCAAAGTTAAGCAGAAAAAGCACAAATGTTTGCGTTGGAAAAAGTTATAAATCCGTCATTTTCATTTACAATTTCACGACAAAACTATGGGCTGTTTTGGGAGGAAAGTTTTTTCTGGTAAAATTAGCATGATTCAAGCTACTTCATTATAGGGGTTATGGGGATAATCATTCTCAAATCATGATTTATTAAAACTAATTAAAATGTACTTATTATATGGTAAAATGAGGAAAAATATGTATTTTTTTTTATCACCAGACACATTTACTGTGCAAGTCAAATCTACTGAAACAGAGAACATGCCCTAACCCTTAGATAAAGCTTTATAATAATGTCTGGCGCCCCCTGCACCCGGGGTGGTTGTCAGCTGTGGCTGCTGGGGCCTAGCTCGTTGGCCCCTGGGGGAGGTTTTGGTGTCTCTGGGCCCTGTGGCTGTGCCCTGAGGTTGTGGGCGACTCTCTGCTCGTGGGTCTGTGTGTGTGTGTGTGTGTGTGTATGTGTGTTTGTGTGTGTGTATGTCTGTGTGTGTGTATTTGTGTGTGTGTGTGTGTGTCTGTGTGTGTGTGTGTGTGTGTGTGTATGTGTGTTTGTGTGTGTGTATGTCTGTGTGTGTGTATTTGTGTGTGTATTTGTGTGTGTGTGTCTGTGTGTGTGTGTGTGTCTGTGTGTGTATTTGTGTGTGTATTTGTGTGTGTGTGTGTGTGTGTGTGTATGTGTGTTTGTGTGTGTGTATGTCTGTGTGTGTGTATTTGTGTGTGTATTTGTGTGTGTGTGTCTGTGTGTGTGTGTGTGTGTGTGTATTTGTGTGTGTATTTGTGTGTGTGTGTGTCTGTGTGTGTGTGTCTGTGTGTGTGTGTGTATGTGTGTTTGTGTGTGTGTATGTCTGTGTGTGTGTATTTGTGTGTGTATTTGTGTGTGTGTGTGTGTGTGTGTCTGTGTGTGTGTGTGTGTGTATTTGTGTGTGTGTGTGTGTGTCTGTCTGTGTGTGTGTATTTGTGTGTGTATTTGTGTGTGTGTGTCTGTGTGTGTGTGTGTGTGTGTATTTGTGTGTGTGTGTGTCTGTGTGTGTGTGTCTGTGTGTGTGTGTATTTGTGTGTGTGTGTGTGTATTTGTGTGTGTGTCTGTGTGTGTGTGTGTGTATTTGTGTGTGTGTGTGTGTATTTGTGTGTGTGTGTGTGTGTGTATTTGTGTGTGTGTGTGTATTTGTGTGTGTGTGTGTGTGTGTATTTGTGTGTGTATTTGTGTGTGTGTGTGTATTTGTGTGTGTGTGTGTCTGTGTGTGTGTGTCTGTGTGTGTGTGTGTATTTGTGTGTGTGTGTGTATTTGTGTGTGTGTCTGTGTGTGTGTGTGTGTGTGTATTTGTGTGTGTGTGTGTGTGTGTGTGTATTTGTGTGTGTGTGTGTGTATTTGTGTGTGTGTGTGTGTATTTGTGTGTGTGTGTGTGTGTGTATTTGTGTGTGTGTCTGTGTGTGTGTATTTGTGTGTGTGTGTGTGTATTTGTGTGTGTGTGTGTGTGTGTATTTGTGTGTGTGTGTGTGTGTGTGTTAGGCGGTTGTGGGGAGGTTGTGGGGGGGATATGGGCGCATGGGATTGTTTTTAATGTACTCTAAAGCACTTTCTGTTCCATTTTATAAGTTTGATTGATTGATATACGTATTTAAATGATGTATTAATCAAACAACAAATGAATCATTAACACATCTTTCAAAATAATAATAATAAAAATGTTCTTGTGTTAATGTTTGTTAATGATGAGGGTTTTTTTGTCAATAATGAACACACTTTTATACTTGTATATATGCCTTCTTATAATAGTGTTACCAAAAACTGCTTATATCTTGTACAAGTATTTACTTATTTCCCTTCGAGCTTCCACATCCACAACGCAAACTCCTTATACAAGCTTCTTCCATTCTTCTCATTTAGCATTGCAGTCCAGCCAACATTTTTCCACACTTCTGAAATTCAAAATAACTCAAGATTACATGCCAACATCTGGACACAAGAGACATCAGTTTCTTCTACTCTCCCTAGTTGATATAAATAGTCGGACTGGTATGTACAGAAGCTATGGTGCTATAGCCTTGTTCAGGGAGGTGTCAGGAGGCATGTTGTCGGTGTCCTTGGCCCATTCAAGTGCTCTAGCTCAGAGTGAAGGGGGCAGAGTGGTCCAGACTTATCGCATGGACCAGACGTGGGCTCACACACATACGTTAAATGGCTCCTTTGTGCAGGACTTAGCCAAACAGTCATTTCCAGCTCACTACCGATCATGTGAAAAGTGTGGAGAAGTGGACTTTGGCACAGGCTTCGCCGCATTGTTGGTTTGCGTTTCTAATGACCTCAGAACGTTCTACGGGCCTAGAAGAAAAAATGTAGATTTTGTGGTCAAATATGAGGGTATCTTGTCACTAATGTGGTAAATCAGAAAAAAACAAACTGCAACACGGTCTCTGTGATAATAAACAGCAATCAGTGCGTTGAAAACTTTGGCTGGCTGAGTGGATCGTTTTCCCCTTGTCGTGTCACAAAAAGCCGAGGGAAGAGCCTCCCATACATGGAAGAGACCAAATGACAAGCGCATACTGTCGTTGTGTCCTCAGGCAAGACACTTCGCCCCCCACCTAGTCTATGTGAAGTAGACGAGTGCTTGTAGGTGTTTGGAGGAGCCGATGACACATATTGGTAGCCTCACTTATGCTTTTAGTATAAGCCGCTGTATTAATCCAAGGCTTTGTTGCTCTGTTGATAAAGCATTTAAGCCTGGACTACTATATTACTATTGTTCCCCCACGAGCAGTTTAATCTTCACCGCTTGTATTTATGGTAATTCTGTTTTATAAGTATATAATGGCAATCTTCTTTCCATTTCCTTAGCATAATAATTGAAACCTGTATTATATTCCAATCTTCTTATGTGTAAATTGTGTGTTCTCTCTCTGCTCTCTAAGTCGTCCTACAGCTGAACCAAACGCATCCCGGCAAGTTCACGCTGGCCTGCATTTGACTCCCCTCCCCACCCCCGCTTCCCTCCCTGTGCTAAAACTCTCTCCCCTCCTCCAACACCCGAGTAAAGATCTGACAGACCCTGTCCAGCCGTGTCCGACAATGGGACGTGCTATAGGCCCCCTCAACGCAAACATTCGGACCATTTTGTCATTGTCCCATCTTCAAGCGCTCATAAATAAAGGCGCAGACAGCCGGACAAGCCGCTACAGAGCGAGAATGAGAACGGCGCAGTGGAAATAGTTGAGATCGGCCCCGGCGTTCAATCACGGCCCATTGAAAGAGAGGTTGGGGTTTTGTGTGGACGCATGTCGGACCTATTAATGAACGTACAAAAGAGGCCATTTGGGTGATTTATGCTAGGCGACCGTGGAGAATGCACGAGGAGGGGCCAGTGTCAGAAGAAGCATTCAGACTGACAGCCAGGACAACAATCGAAGTGGATGGGTTGTTTACTAAAGATGACATTAAATAAGGTAATGTGACATTAACTTTAAGGCTCTCTCGACATATCAACTTTTATGTAAAAATGCACTTAAAGATGTTTTATTATTTCATTTAATCCACTTGCATTCATAGATTTCTAAAAATGCATTTTACTCACACAGAGACATAAAGATCAGATATTAAAGTAGCACTACACACACATTTATGACACTTTGTACAGGAGGATTTGTTGAAATTTAATATAAAACTTGATTGATTACAAAAAGAATAATCAGAGGCATTCTGACATCTTAAAAATCCTTTATTAACAAGGGCATAAGCCTACGCGTTTATGGGGCATTCTTCAGGGCATGAATGAGTCCAAATGATGACAGGTGATATAAACAGACCAGTGATGTCACATGACAAAATCACATGCTACCCACATGACACAATAATTCAACAACACATAAAGTTTGTGTAGTATGAAATGACAGTAATAACATCCACACATAAATAAGACCACAAAAATCATAATCGTACAAGACTATTTACATTCACAACCAATCTTTAACCAAAAGATTTTTAAGAATTAAACTAACCAGAGCTCTGGACCTCAACCATAGACACGTTAAAAGTGAAAAAGAATATACCATAAAGACAGGGTGTAATATTATAGGAAAGCAGAGAGATCAACATCCTCATCCTCTCTATCCAGTAGGATGCTTGTGTCCGAGCCCTAAACCCCCCCGACAGTGCAGGTGTGGCATATTTGTGCTCAGAAAACCTCTCTTTTTTGTAAGTCCAACGTAAAAGCATCCACAGTTGCAATCCAGACGTGCAATTGCAGTTTGAATAATGTCGATAGGTAAACTCTTTTTGGCTGGTGGAGTCTTTAAAGGCACCCTATATCCTGGGTCCAGAGGCTGGGAGATCATTCTTTAAATGTTGACTCCAGAAAATTAGGTGAAAATGTTCTGTTAAATAATGTCCAAAAACATGTGCAATTTTAGCAGTTGTTACACAGAAAATACCTTATTTACGCATGGCAATGACCAAAGTTTCAAATTGGTGTCTCCAAAAGATGTTTTTCTTTTCACCTGCTCTGTCCCTGCCGTATCATGTAACTCTGCTAACCCTGTGCTGAACTGCAATTACATTTGTATTATTCATATTATTTTCACCGGCAGGTCCAGTGGGAGACGTGAACGGTGACCTAAAATTGTATGTTTAAAAAAAAGCTAATATTGCAACAAAACATCAAAAGGACTAGAATAGCAAGTTTTTTCTTGGAGTGGGATTCCGAGGAAGCAGACGAGACTTCCTTCCTTGTCTGTGGATAATTAATTTAGCCTGTTACAATCACTGTAGTGTATTTAAACATGGAGTTAACCCTGATCATTCTACTCCAAAATAACTTGCACCAAACAAGCCAAAAAATGACCTTCATATTTCAGTTTCCTTCTCAAGAGCTCGAAACAGTCTCTTCCACCTGCTGATGTCATTGGGTGAGATAGACTTGAAAGGATTTGAAACTCAATGCATAGTACTTGGAATTGACTGGGACTTGAAACTAAAGACTTACTTCAGACCTTCAAGACTTGGTCCCACCTCTGTGCTTTTAAAAAGTAATTATTATTATTTTGTGTGTTTGTTATAGGGTTTTCTCTGGCTTTCTCATGTGGTGTGGCAGCATAAAATATATATAAAATATATATGTGGAAAAAGATTATGCAATTCATATTCACAGTCACGCTGTCGTATGAAATGGGACGAGAGAGGGTAGAGACATTCGGCAAAATCGAACACACGTGGCAGCGATGGTATCAACACGTGTGCAACACCCTAAACAACTGCACCATCTGCACGCACACAAAATACATAATTTAAAGATTTTGGACAAGATATTTTAAAGGGGCTGTACCTGCTTTTTACTGATTTGAAACGCTAAAACAAAACAATTAAATTTTAAACACTTGAAAGCTCCACATGTTTCGCTCATTTACCTAATGCTGACTCAGCATCCGGAATATTCATGAGTTTATCAGCACTTTTCACAAATCTCTGAGTCCAGAGAGAGTTTTGCCGTCCCAGGTAAAGCTAACAAACATTAGCATGCTAACGGCACGCAACGGAATAAAACACTAAAAATAGATACATAGAAAACGCTGTGGACTCCATTTCATTCGAATAGATGCTTTTTCCTATACATCTGCACTGGGGGAAATATATTTACTTTATTACATGCAAAACAATTAGGTAAATGACTAAATTCTGTTTTTCACGTTTCAAAATCAGGTACAGCCCCTTTAATACAGATTGTCTCTCCCTCTTGGATTATTGTCTCCTCTAGGCCACCGTAGTTTGGACTCTTTCCTACTCCATATTACACATCCAGCCACGAGGCGCTGTAATCAGATCAGCCCTGTGCAGTTAGCGCCTCTAATCACACATGTTGTACTCCCCTGACTCCAAACCCACTGAATTTGTTTAGATCACTCCTGCTCTGGCAACACTTGGTTTAGGCCTGGGGTGATGACCCCACTAATGACACCAAAGTAGAAGTACAACACAGTGACAAAATACTCAAATAAGACAAGATTTGGTTCTGATTGGTTACAGTTTGCTAAATCTGATCAGGAAAAACATTAAATAATGCCCTGAATGCTATAAAATTAAATCCAGTCTGAAGGTTATTGTTTTTTTTGTCAGAGCAAATTCTCCAATTAGGTATTTTAATGTTTGCATAAATAGTGAAATAACTGAACTTAACTGACAAAGTATTTAGGAGTCATAATTGATATAATCCAAAATCATAATATTTTGCCAAATTGAAACAGTCTTTTCCCCCATTGCTCAGTGCGGCTGGAGCGTGCTAAAAGTGGCGCTAATGTGGAGCTAACAACAAGAAAACAAACTTCTGTGATGATGCTCTGAGAGGAAAACATCTAAACCAGAGCAAACCTGGACAGATCAGGAGCCACAAGTAAAAACACAGGTCAGAGTGTAATAAAGTATGAACATGATGTGTCACTAATGTGACAAACACTATGACCTCATTTCATTCACTACATGAAGAGTTTTATTCTCTCTGAGCTTAAACTATAAAACATAGTGAGGACAGGTATTGAAAAGGATATTTTTTTGCTATTACACTGAAAACAAGGCATCTGGTTTGTCCAATGTAATTGCTATGTCCATATCAAATAAATAAATAAATACTGTGGAACATTCAAGGCAAAACAGTAACGTCTTCATAGAGATTAGACAGTATCGAACCAGAAGCCAAAAAATACATCATGCACCTGCTAATAAGTGTTGGATACATTTTTTACACCAACAGAACACTTTTGTCTTTTGTCTATAAAAGCAGGCTGGAACATCAGCAACAACACATTTTTTAAAAGTTACTCAAGTACATGTGAGTGAGACTATATATATATATATATATTTATATATATATATATATATATATATATATATATATATATATATATATATAGTAGATTTCACCTTTTCAGAACAGTTTTAGAATGATATTTTTTGGGGTTAAGCCCATTCATTATGTAGGTGGATTAAGAAGTAATTCTCACTTACACTGGCGATACGTCAGACGTGGCGCTGAGCACTGTTGCTGTGTTGGAGCAGGAACACAAAGAACACATCTTATTATGACATTTCTGTTACTGTAAATTAAAGTTTGACTTCAGGAAAAAAACTGTACATTTACAGTGAGTTGCATTATTTTAATACAATTCAATTCATAAAATATTTGTTGCTGCCTGTGGTCCTCAGGAACTTGAAAACTCATGAACATGAATACTTGGACAAGTCGGGAAAAATGACTCAGGAGCTTAGAGTATAAAGCTGCTGCTTCCTGCTTCCAGCTGACGACACCTGCTGCTTGGAGACGGACAAACTTCAGTTGTCTCTAAATCTCTAAATTTAAGGGTCATTCATATCGTATGAGAAACAGATTTGTGCAAGAAAGACCCGACACAACTGTTGTAACAGCTGAGATGTGACGTATGCCAGCAAAGAAAAACTAGAGGGATGTTTTCCTGAATAAATAGCAAGCTAATGTTTAGCTCTTGAAAAGTGTGAATAACAATCAATCTTACTGGTTTGCTCTATAAGCCTCGTTAATGAAGGGACTCATCAGATTTTATTATTGGTCAAAATCCAGATAAAAAGCTCAGGAATGCAAACAAGTGCAGACTTCTCATTTCTGAAACACGTGCACCTCAGGACCACATGGGCACAGCACATGTCCAACCAGGAAGTAACATTATAAATTACACCAAAATGGTTGCCTGACCTGCCAGCCCCGCCCACATTCTGTTCGAATGCGTCTCGGTCTGGATTCGGACCATTGGGAGGCGTCAAAAAACTCTCCAGAATTAACCGGTCCAACCACCGCCGCTAATTTGTGTCACGTGTCTCTCAAACGCGGAAGACTTTGTGTCACGTGTCTCTCAAACGCGGAAGACTTTGTGTCACGTGTCTCTCAAATATTTTCGGAACATTGAGAACAAAATATATAACTTCATTTACCTCAGATTTACAGAGTTTAGTGCGTTGCTTGTTGACTCAGCAGAAGTCGGCAACGTTTCTCAGTCTGTGTTATTTTTATTCTTTCCTCGTAATCCACCATGTTTGTTTGGACACGAACGGACAATGCGTTTGTCTGATTGGTTAATCCGCCTGTCAATCACTCCCTTTGGAAATTGGAGAGACTGGGTTGGATCCCAGACCCTCAGGTTTTGTAAAGAAGTTTGTCAAAACGTGTTGGGAATGGCTGGTCAGGCAAGCAAAATGGTCAAACTGGGGAAAAATAGGCATCATTTTTAGTTACATCTTAAATACTGTATATCGTCTATCCTGTCACGTGCATTTTACCTTTGTGTTTTACTTTCTGGCAACTGCTGTTTTATTGCAGATTTATTGTTTGATTTTCCAACTCGCTACAATGAACCGTACATTTTTAACAAGTGCTGAATAAAATAAAACCCACTACAAACCACTGTAATCATCTCAGCTCTCCACAATTAGCCCCTCTTCATCAAACATGCACATCACTGGGGACCCCAAACCTACTCCAAGCCTTCCCAATTAGTGCAGCTCGCTCGTCGCTATCGTCGACCATTCCACGATCACAGCGCGCACTCATTTATGTATCAGCATCCCTCGGCCGGGCCCCTGACAGCTGGATGGATACGATGGATGGCGTTTTCAAAGTGGACAACTCAACCGGCCTCATTAAAACCAAGTCCAGATGTTTGCCAGATGTGAGGTGAAAAAAGCCGTAAAAAGCATATTCAAGCAACGGTTCTTTTTTGGGGGGGGGGAACTGGACACCGAGTTGCACCGCGGGTTGTAAACAAACTTGTCTAAGAGTGGAATGTGCGGCGGTATGTATGCATAGGATTTCCCGTTGGGTGCGTCGAGGGAGGGGGCTGCGGGGTAGACTCCCGGAGATGTGAACTGTGTGTGAACCATAGGAGGCGAGTGCATGGAGAGGTCTGAAGCCGTGGGGGTAAAAAAGGGGAAAAAAAGGGAAAGATCTCCCCTTTTAAAAATCCGTCACAGAAGCTCGCGATGGTACGAGATGTTCCGCCGTATTATGATCAATGGGCTTTTCCTGTCTTCGCTTTGTTCCGTGGGCGTTTTTAGCTCATGGAAATAACAAGAGGCGATACATCAAAGAGTAACCTGTTCACAAATCTTTTCAAGACATAAAAAAATGAAATGTGGTTTTATTTGAATTAGTTTCTGCGCTATACCTGATGTCAAATTACAGTGCGTTGAAAGATAGTTGAAGAACGCTGGCTAGCTGTGCTTAGGGTTCGATGCTAACTCGGCGATGGAGAGGCTGAGGAGGCTGATGGTTATGCTGCTGTGGTTGTGCTGTGCCAAAGCTTGTCCAGTTGACTTCTTTTTTAAACCTCTGTCACGATAGAAGTCTCCTGGATGAATGATGTCTCTTTCTTCCAAGGTCCAAGCTCTTGATTATGTGGCACTAAAAACGACCTTTCACTCAAATGTCATGTTTTGGAGATTTTAGCCATGTTTTAAACCATTTTTCATCATCAAACACATACTTATTAGCATCATCCGTGCTTGTTTCATTCATTCTGTTGACAACTTTATGTAAAATGTTGAAAGCTGACATATAAAGGCACAGGACTACAGTGTCTAGCAGAGGCACAACATGCAATGCCAGAGCAAATCAGAAACTCAACCTTCAAAACAGCTCTCAAAACGTCTCATAATATTGTTTAATGTTTAATGTCTTGTAATGACACGTTATTTCACTGTTATTGATTAGTTCAATGTTAAGTGTTTTTACCTTTCTTAGGATGAAATGTAGCTGATGTGCAACATTAATTTTTTGCACTGGCCTAATTCAAATGAATGCGTTTTCCTCAGATTGACATGTAAAAGATCAAAATCCCAATCTCCTGCACATATAGATGTATTAGCATGATGGCTTGTTACAACATGCTTATTGTTGATCTCCAATGCGACTTTAATCACAGGAAATGAAAACCTGGCTTGTTATACTGCATTATTTACATTTCTAAGACATTAAAGTGCCTACACCTGATTTTTATGTCCTTAAAATATGAAAAACAGCACAAACTAATTTGAAATAGCTTGCAGCATTCCAATTTTATATCTCACTTACCTGAGCATGATGAGCATCCTAATTATTTTTCCGCGATTCATTTATAAGCGCTTTTCACAAGTCCAGTTTACCATCACGGTGGGGTTCCCTGACTAGCCAAAATCACCAATCTGAAACTATATTCCTGTTTCATGGGGAATAATATGCTCTAGAATGACACGCAGACAGCACACAGCGGTCTGATTCTGACCCACAGAGCTGCTTATACAATACAGCTGTACTGGGGCAATACAGATTTAACTGTATTACATGACAAACATCTCGCACAGCCTCTTTCAATGCAAACGCAAAGGTGAGTTTTAAAGTCAGTGAAATATGAATAATAATCATACGTCCACTTTTGAAACTTTTCTTTGTCTGTTTTGTAGATTTGAAAGGAAAAAAGAAAATCATCATAATTAGCAGGAATGAGCAGTATTTTCCTCTCACCTGTCACAACCATCATCTTAACTCAATCCATTCACCCAAAATCCAACGGCAGCATCAATTATTCATATTCTCTGCAAGTCGTCCAAACTGTGACCTAAATACAACTCAATTCCATCTAAAAAAGAACAACAGCAGCCGCGACAGACAGTGGCACGTGCAGAAGACGAGCTGCGGAGGAGTGAGGCGCCACTTTCACCGGCACAAAACTGACAATGGAAATATATTGTGCTTCATGCATTCGCCGGCGCTGACTGGATTCATGGCTTTCACAGATGAGAAACGTCTTTTTATGTAAATGTTGCGGCGATAATCCGTCAAAGCGTGAAGGATGTGATGTTTTGAAGGTACAGTTGTGTTTTTCAGAGCCAGAGAGAATCCAATACTGTACCTGTTTGCAGATGCATGACAATGGAGACTATGGGTTTGGAGCAGTCCGACTGTAGACTGCAAAAAATTCTAATTTCTAAAGCTTAAAATCACTTGGAGATAAGATGTATTTACTTTGCAAAACCAGATTTTTTCCTTCTATTTCTATTTGGTTTCAATCGTTTTTTTTTCAAGTAATAAAGTTAAATATGCTTTAGCGCAGGCATGTTCAAACTAGGGCCCGGGGGCCAAATGCCAAATTTTTGTTGGCTCTCCAGCTTTCTGCTATGTCGGCCCAAACAGCAAAAAGTTGTACTTTTTACTGTGAAATTGGGAAAATTCAGGCATATTGATGTTATAGCAACCTAATATTAATGTTCTAGGTCTAATTAAAGCTGTGGAGGCTCATTGCAATTACATCAAATGCTACATTTTTAATGACTCACTTTGTCAGTCAACAAATTCGACATTGTCAAGTCGTATAAGTTTCAAAATGCGGCCTTTGGTGAAAAAAGTTTGGACACCCTGCTTTAGTAGATATGTTGTAAAAGCAGCTCTTCAATGTTTGCTGTCTGAGTTTATTATATGTGTGTTCATTAGGATCCCCTGTAGCCTTGTGGTCCACATCTTAGAATCATATTTTAAAATACAGTTGAAAAATATTACAACATGCATAATATAATTGCATTACAAAGGAAACAATAGTGTGCATTATTTCTAGTGTTATCGTCCTTTAAAAACTTTGAGCATCTCATGTTTTAGCACTAAATAAAAGGATTTACAACAAACAAAATCACTTCATGTCACTCTGGCTTTTCTCACGCTAGAAAATGACTTTTGGCTCCATCTACAGGCGACAGAGGGAATTACGTAAGTGATTGAACCTGACGCTAGCTCTCCTCTGACACGTTAACGTATCCATACCAACATGTCACTGCCTGTCCTTGGGCAAGACACTTCACGCACCTTTCCTCTGATGCTTGTGTGCGAATGTGGGACAACAGATGGAACCGAGCCCTGGTGTACATGTGTTTACAGCATGTGTAGGTGTATTTATGGTCATTAACACGCACCGTTCCCACCAAATGAACTTGTCATTATATCCACACAGTTGTAATGATTGTTATTTGAGGCAGAAATGATTTATGGTGACGATTTATGGGCTTAAAAACAGCAAAAGAGCTCCTGATACTCCAAACGGGATTCATCAAACGTGTGTGAATGACGTTAAACACAACTTTCTTTATCAGGGAACAATGTTAGAACAAAGGTCAAAGGTCAAGTTAGCGTAATTGTGATACAAGTATTTCAAGGCCTTCATAGCTCTGAACACAACACTACTGCGCTGTCCACGTACCGTATATTCAGCGTTATTGCTTTGTGTGATATGTTTCTAAAGTACCAAAGTGAGAGAGACACTATTCTTCTGCAAGACTCTTCACCAGATCCAATCAATCGAAAGGATTCAGAGGCAGATAAACGTCCCCACAGTCGAGTGTACTTGAGTCGTAACTTCTGTTCACTTCTATTGCACTACTTGAGTTTATATTTGATATTTTACTTAGAATGTACATATCATGCCGTGTTCATATCATGCCGTTTGTATAAAGTGTTCAATGTTCAATCTTTGTTGTTTGTATTTGTGTGAATCACCAGGACGAGTTCCTATGTCTGCGCATTTTTGTTCATCGACAAATGGCAATAAAACACTTTCTGATTCTGATTCTGTTAAAACATGAGAAAGACATCGGAGCAGAAAACGCTTTGGTGCATCTTTAAACTTATAACCTTTACAAATTAGGGATAGTCCGATATTTAGAGTCGATACCGATATCTTGCCTCTGTGGCCAATAACTGATATTTGCTGATACCGATGTTTGAATTCAAATAAAAGTCAAACAGTGTTCACAGTTGTTTTTTTCCCACTTTTATTAAAATACTAACGAATGTATAATGCCGGGATATACAATGAATGAATATAATAATAGCTATTAGCATACTGTCTCCTGTATTTCTGATGTGGACAAACACACACCGACTGATGCACTGCCGGCAAATATCAGAGCCAAATATTGTCCAATTATGATTACCAATAGTGGAAGCGATACATCGGCCATCCGTTGTACAAATAAGGCTTTTTCATTATTATTGCTAAGAGTGCAGTTGAGTTCTTTGCCTGTTTGTTGCCTCTCACTGGCATCGCTCACATGTTTCTAAGCATCAGAATCACCACACTCCCCACTCTTTCTTTTGCAACTTCTTGTCGATTTCTCGCGGTCACGTCGCAGTAACGTCCTCATTGTGATCCTCCTAACTGTATCGCTCACTCGGAAGTACGTGAGAGTGTAGTGTAGTGGTGCGAGTTAGTCCTTTTAACCCGACAATGAACCTTAGCATGATCAGAATTCTGCTTACGTGAGGCGGCTGCAAACACGGCCTGAAATATTCATGCCTGGGTAAAGATGTGAAGGCTTGTGTCTGTCTTTGATAAGAGAGCGCTGGTACAGGTACTCCCTCCCCAGGGTGCTCTGCGCAGATGGAGAGGGCTCAGTGTGTGTGTGTGTGTGTGTGTGTGTGTGAGTGAGTGCGTACAGATGAGCTGTCAGCACCCATTAACCAGAGCTCTGACATGTCGGATGTGTTTTTTACACATACAACCTGTTAGTGAAGCACCGCGGGGCCAGTACCTGCTGCTGCCGACTGTATTTACCTAAAGTAGCAAGACATCATTTGGATTTAAAGTGAGTTCTTCTACTGTACCTTTTCTGCATTAGGATTTTAATGTTGAAGATTGTTAGCCATCTATATTTGTCACAATATGTATTCAATTACATTACTTTTCTTTTCGGTGTAGGAGACACGGCTAAACAAATGAACTACACAGACCATGATCCTTTGCTCCATTTCACTGTTTCTTACACCTTTATGCCTTCATTCTGACAGTAATGATTCACCCCAACGTCTTCAATTCTGTTCGATTCTCCACAATAATACACTCAATTTCATAGCGTGAAATGAAGATTGTGATAATATTTCCATGAAGTGAATATCTTGATAATATGAGATTTACATATCATTTCATTCTTATCAGCAATTAAAGTTATTGTCCTCTGGCAAAGTCTGTTCTTGCGTTTTCTCATATGAACATATTCGCTGATGTTTGGGTGTGATAAAGACTATGTGAAGTGCTTTGGTCCTGTTTGGAAAAGCTGGACCAATGACTTTAAACCAAACTCTAAACAAACAAAGTAGTCTTCTCCAATATATGGAGTTGGAGATGTTAATCGCCAGCTGAGGTTCAGGAGCGGGACCACCCCTCAACCTCTACTCCACTAGTAAACACGCCCCACTCTCTAACCACACCTCTAATTACCCAGAAGCCCTATTTATAAGGCCTATTCACAGCAGATCTTGTCGTCTCCATTCTCTCAACCCCGCCCTCCCACCCCATGTCTCTATCATCTTCACCTTAACACATCACCATCTACGGAGGGGGCGGGGTTCTGAATCGGCTGGGCTGATTACCCGAGACAGAGCCCCCATCCTGACTCTCTACCCAGCCAACTCTCGTGCTCGATCGTCGCCGCATCGTCGCTACATTGTAGCTCGATCGCGGGTCGATCGTCGCTACACCGTTGATCTCCATCGTCGAGCTCCATCGTCGAGATCCATCGTCGAGCTCCATCGTCGAGATCCATCGTCAAGATCCATCGTCAAGATCCATCGTCGTTATTATCAATAAATATTCTTTCATACTCCGTTGTGGCGTGGTCCCTGCTAGTGAATGACTTGTTACGGAACATCTTTCATAAGCGACGGTTGGTTTGGACGTGCTCGTTACAAACACAGACCCATTGTTCCGTTGTATGACTGACTTCTACTCTTTCGTTAGTGGTGCAGCCCTCAGTGAGTACGACAGGGATGCCATTTTTCCCCTGAGCTTTTTGTTGTTTTTGATATTTCCCAGTTTCCTGCCATGTGAACCCCCCCGGCGGAGTTAGGAGCCGCGCTGAGGGCCACGTCAGACCCTCACCCCGGGTTTGAAATGCGTCCCGCGGGATGGCACTACAAACGTGTTATTGTCAACGGAAACTTTCAATTCAATCGCGGTTGTTTCATCTTGGACTTCACTGGAATCTAAATCAGACTCTTTTGTCTAATGTTGTAAATAATATGAGAGATGTTGACACCAAAGGATTGTGAGGCGACCGACAGATTGTGTGCGACGTTCCATAGATGTTGTTGTTGTTGGATCTTGACTTTCAACAGCTAGTGTTTAAGTTGTAATATATTGTCCTTAGCAGGGTAAAATAGCAGTCACCTGTCAATCACTTATTTTTCTATATTTTTTGGTCATAAAGCGGCACCGAGGCCTTTTTTTATGCTTAAATTGCCCCTCAGAGATCAATAAAGTTATATTTGCTTATTGATTTGGAGCTTTATTCAAATCACCGGTCAAAGTGGTGTTGTGGGCTAAGCATTTGCCTTCAAACCAAAGGATTGCATGTTCAAACATAGCTTAAGGATGCATTCACAATTCACTTTTGATTAGAATCAGGATTCTTTTGCCTGGATGGTTTGGTTCGTTTGGGTAATTGTGAATGTTCAAGTGAACTCTGGTCTGGTTGAAAAGGTTGGTCTCGGCCCCATCGAATCGAACTCAGAATTCTTCTGAATTGAGAAAGCAAACAAACAGAGCAGAAGAAAACCCCCAAACCCTAACCAGTGGGGCTGGTTCTGAGTTAGATTGTTACAAGCCAAACAATGAATCCAAACAGCGATAAAAGTCCTGCTCCAAGTTTGTTTGTGTGACGCAGATCAGGTCCAGGTCTCTCCCTCTCTACTCCTTTAGCTGGTATTGTACACAGCGCCTCTACAGGCGAGGGGGGGTGTCTGTCTGTACGTTTGCCCCGGGGGTGATGACGGACACAAATTACCCAAAAATACATATTTAACCATCACAGGGACTTTCAAAGGAGTTTAATAAGGTGAAAACGTTACTTACGTCTGCTTTAAGAAATACAGTAAAAACTGGCACATTAAATAAGTCAATGTTTATAATAAAAGGGTTTTTCAGTCAAAATGTGCAAAACAGCTCACAAAATATCCCAAATGTTTTAGATTTTTGCACAGCTAAATTTTTAATTTTCCATTTTTCATTCAGAATTTATAAATCTTCCTGATCTCAGACCAAAGTGACCAGTTGATGTTCTCAAACATTTTGTTGTCAATATAATTTAAATAAATGTATGTATTCATTTTGAGAAAAGCAAATCCATCAACAGTGCTTTTGCAATACATAGTGTGTGTATTATTGAAAACCAAAGACATTCATCACACAGACTGGATATAGATTTATGTAAACCCGGTTGGATGACTCTATATTATTACAGTCGTTACTTTCTGCTGAGGCCATTGTCTCTGTTTGATTCATGTGAGTCATCTTTAGATGTTTGAGGGTTTTTTGTGCTCATAAATGTGTCAAAACGATTGAGAAAAAACTCTAACGTGCAATTCAAGTTTAATAATAAGTTGAAAGCACATTCACTAAAACTGTAACATTACTACGATTTAGATTTATGATATGATTTAGTTCAGTATTGTTGTATTACCTTTTTGGGTTCAATTCGTTTTATATGTTTTTGTTAAGTTTTTAACATGATATCATCATTATTGCTATTAATATTACTATTTCTGTTAATTTTTTAATCCACTGCTTTTTCATAAAACAACAACCGCGTGCAATAATGAAAAATAGACATGCTGAAATTGCCAAAATAAATAAAAAGTAAACTTCACACATTTTACTATAATCATCTCATGGTTCATTTTAAACCTTCCGACGCTTGACACGGTTTTGTCTGACTTTGTGAGGGAAGGGACGCGACCATCCAAGAAGAATAACAGCTCCCGACAAACAGCCCGCTCCAACACTGCGGTTCCCCCTGTGAGGTGAGCGAGTGCGGCTGTGCACACGGCTCTCAGTGGGGGTGAGGGGGAAGAGGAGAGGGGCCCCCGGGTACACCTGCCTGCTGCTACTGAAGAGACAGAGCGCCAGAGCAGACCCAGACAACAATAGGTACTGTCTGTCAAAACATTATGGCAGCGATGGTAATGGAGACGATGCGCAACAAAGAAATACACACCTCTATTTTTAGGAATATTTGACATTTTACCGGTAACACTTGAGTTTATTAACCACATATTAATGGTTGGCAAGAAGAAGGCAAAGTAAGCTGTTAATCAGATATTTGTTAGTGTGTATAAAGTAGTTATTAAAGGGGCTGTACCTAATACATTCTGTTTTGCCCCAGTACAGATATGTAAAAGCAGCTCTTACGGGGTCAAAATGAGACCGCTGTGTGCTGTTTGCATCTAATCACGGACCGTTTTAAGCAGAACATGAGCTTTAGTGTGTTGCACTAGGCAAGTGAACAATACAGTACATAGAGACTGCGACATACGGTTTATAATGAATAAGTTCTATTTTTCACATGGTAAAAATCAAGGACAGAGAATTTAATCACAGATTTTTTTTTAAACTTTTTTAGCAATTTATTTATATGTAGTTCTAAAGTAAAGTTTTACTTTTTAAAAGCTGCTTAGCCAACATTGTACTACTATTATAGTTCTATATCAATCTGTGTAATTACTGGGCCTATCCACATGAAACAAAAGTATAACGTCTTCGTCAGCACAAATAAACAGAACGTAAAAGGATTTCTTCGCAATAGCCTCAGAAAGTGGTGCCATTATTCAACTCCACTGACGTGTAGGTGTCACGACGAATATGACAAGTTTGTGGAGCCGAAACCAAATGAATAATGATGAGGATCAACATGTGTAGATTTCCATTTTGGATATTTCTTCCAAAAACAGTGACTCTCCCATAGAGTTACACAGGCCCTTTCCCACCATTTGAGATTATGACATCGTCCACGCCTTATGAGAGGTCCGGACTAACCACGCCCCCTGAGAAGAACAGCTCTTAAGACACGGGTGAAGGTAATACACAAACTCTGGTCTATTGTGTGATATACTGTAAATGGAATATTCTTAATCAAGAAAGTAGTATTCTGAATGAGTATTGTCAGTACATGTGTTTAGTTACGTGCCCACACAGACATCAGCAGCTTTAGTCAGTTGAAGACCACCTCGCTCCACTTTTGCTGTTGTTGGTTTCTCATCACAAACTTTCCAAAGTTCACAGTGCACATGTGACATTCCCAGGACGCTGCGTTTCGTCACTCACCCGCAGGAGAAGGAGTGCTCCCACTGCTGGACGGCTGTTGTACCTGCAGCCTCTGGGGGGAAGGGGGCAGTGAGGGCAGGGAGTTGATGACCGAGGGGAACAGGAAAGGGTAGACCCCAGGACTGTAGCGCCTCATCTGGACCAGCGGGGGACTGCGGGGGGGCTGGGCGCGGCTGGCGGTCTTCATCACGGCAGCGGGGCTGCGGAGGGCGGGGTGAGGAAGAGGAGTCAGAGGGGCACAGTGGGGTACATCAGGGGACCCCCGAGGAGGAGGGAGGCCCGCACACCACCTCTGCTCCCCACAGGCGCATGACGGACGAGGGAGGGGGTCCACTCAGAGACATGGCACTCTGAAAGAAAGGGAGAGATGAAAAGTCCATGAGCAGCAGGCAGTCTCTGTTTGTGAGTCGCCACCAGGTACAAACATGTGCAGGCAGGGCCGCTGCTAGCCATTTGGGTGTCCTAAGAGATGCTCAGTGGTGCCCCCAACCCTCAACGCCCCTTTTTCTATACAGGGTATTCCCAATCCTAACGGAGTTTGGGGAACATATAAATTCCTGGACATTGCATTTTAGATGTAATCAAATAACATCCCAACACTCCACAGTCCCTAAATGACCCTGCTCCGCCCCTGCTCCTCCCCTGCTCCACCCCTGCTCCTCCCCTGCTCCACCCCTGCTCCTCCCCTGCTCCACCCCTGCTCCTCCCCTGCTCCACCCCTGCTCCTCCCCTGCTCCACCCCTGCTCCGCCCCTGGTCCAGCGTCACCTGAAGCGCTCCTCCTGCTCTTCGGCTGAACAGAACGAGGCTCTATAAACACTACAGGCTTAAGAATTAAGTTGTGTTTAATTTCTTCAACTAAAATGTCCTGCACTGTTGCACTTTTCTTCAAAATAGTCACATTCAGAGACAGTAAATGAAGATGTTGGCATAAAGATCGGAATTTATACAGTATTCATTTACAGTAAATCTAAAAAAAAGGTTATAAGAAGTTTAATTCTGTCATTTTAAGTGTGTCCTGCAGTGTGATCAAATCAAAATAAATTATTATTATATTCTTATTTTTGCAAAATCCTATTTTTCTACCAACCAAAAACCAAAAAAACCAACAACTTTGAATGGAAAAGAAAAAGGAAAGTGCTGCTTGGTGGCTGACTGGATAGCACATATGCCAAGCTCCATGTGATGTGTTCAATTATGGCTCCGACAATTTATTGCATGTCCTTCCTGCTCTCATCCCCATTTCACGCTGTCCTGTCCTGTCCAATAAAGCCTAATTAAAACAATTCTTGAAAATAAAAAAGGACTGGGCCAATGCTTCTGCTGTCCAGGCGTGAGAACATTGACATTTGAACTTAATAACAATTTTTTTTTAAAAAGTAGGTTCTCTTAAACATCTACAGTTCTGTTTGTCAGTTAAATTGCCTCAGTCTCTAACTGCCTAATCTGAATATTAAGGGGTAAATGCTACACTATGGAGCCCGACAGTGATCACACCGTGTCCGGAAGTACAGGATTATATGGAGACGAGGAGTAGGAATTCAGAAAAAACAAGACTAATCAGCTCTGTGATAAGTAATGAGCACCTATTTATTCAAACTTTTTATCAAGTTTTACATGTGTTTATGTGCAGAAAACCACTGCATTATAGACATTGGTTTCCACACAGAGCCGCTTAGCCTTTTAACTGTTCAATATTAGAATCTTTAGAAATCCCTATCACGAAAATCAATGAGAAATCACAAGCATCACAGGCATTTGGTTTCACAATCACAACAAGTCCCTATGGAGACGGCACATTTGGTTCACTGTTGCGCTCTAAGTTGAACCGATTTCCGCACTTGCAAATCACTTTCTATAGTTCCACTGACTTGCTGGAGTTTCCAATGGCACCTGCAAAACAAGTCCTTGCACAAAGACACAGCGTGGACTGTGGAAAGCATTTACACTGCCCCAACACCACACAAAAAAATAAAAAAGCGCCCAGGGTATTCTCTAGTGGAGTTTTGTCATTATAAATCTCCACGCCAAGGTCGACCAGCCGCAGCAGATGAGCGGGGTGGGCATATCGCTCTTCACAGCTCACTTCTCCTTAGCCGAGTTATAAACTGTTGCCGTATAACTGCGCTCATAATGCTCTAATCTGCACTGAGGAGCCCATTACGGTGATATGTTACGGCACTTTGTAATTAACGGACACGCCACGGAGAAAGGCGGACAAGCCGTTGGAGGAGGCAAGCGCTATGGATTCCGAGAGTAAAAGATAGGAGCCGGGATGTTTCTTTTAGCATCTATCAAAGCTGTAAGAAACGTAACGTCGAGCCATTCACTGCACAGAGAAACATTATCGGGACAAATACAACGGTAAGTTAAGGCAGAGGCGTCGTCGACATGAATAAAAATGTCAAACGCACCAGGGAGGAACATCAGATATGAGACTGCTGGCAGCCGAAACCATTAGCGCAGATAGACACATTACGAGACAAATGTACAAGTGATGCATGGCAGCCGAATACACAGCCATTTTTCCACCCAGGAGACGTATTTATAAAAATGTAGAGCGCGATGAAGAAGTGTGTGGCGCTCGAGAGAAACAGGGATGTAAAAGGGTTGGGGAGTTTTGCAAGCTTGATACGTGTGGGTGGATAAGAGCAATAAAGTGTAATAGGGAAAAGTTGGGGCTCGTCCGGGATAAAAACATCTACTGTCATGACTGCGGACAAGTGTGGTCCCAGAAAACAGTTTAAGGGTCTCAGTTATATGTATATATATTTTCTGTTGGTCCTCAAGCCTCTTGCTGAAATGGCCCAAATGACCAATGTACTACTTTTTTTTTACTGCAAATTCTAGAAAAGTCTGCTATCATAAATAACATAATAAAATATTTTGCAGAGCTGCAACGATTACTCGACTTATTGTGATTAGTCGACTCTATACAAAATAATAATTTGCTGTATGTAAAACAAATGTAAAAAAGATCTATTTATGACAAAGACAGTGGCCTTATTAAACCACAATGTAATGAAATAAATAAATAATTGATTCATTCTGATTTTCTTCAATAATGCATTTTTTGTAAGTGTTCTCTATCTCAAAGCCTTCATTCATCCTATTTATTTTATTAATAAAGAAACCTTTTATTTGGTTTAAAATGTATTTAAAAGTCCCAATTCACAATAGAAATAATCGCTTGAATAGACAACTAATTGAAAAAATAATCGCTGACCCGTCGATAACTAAAATAATGGCCAGTTGCAGCCTTAGTGTTCCAAAGCCTTATTACTTTGTGGAAGCTCAGTCAAACCAATGCCAAATGGAACATGGTCATAGTCCTGGAGTCTGTGGCCCTCAGAGTGGCCCTCAGAGTGGCCCGTCATGTTGGTGTGAGATTTACGCAGGTTTTGGCGCTGTTTTCCTACAGGTAGAAGCAGGACGACAGCGCCATCTGCAGTCCCACCTCTTCAGTTTCCCAGGTGTGGGAGAGTAAAAAGGCCCCCTCGTCCTGGTTAATAGTTCGTTGAGCACTTTTGACTCTCCCACCACTGTCAAGTATGAAAAACTAACTATTTTCTGAAAGAAAAAAAAAAACTTTTAAAATAAAGTTCTTGGAAACTTTTAAAATAAATGTTCTTCTTACAATTATGATTATTACATTTTTCAACATTCTTATAATTGTTTTTATTTATCAATCCTGTCACATTGTCATATTTATTTGTTTTATTCATATATTTGAGCGTCTGCGTGATGTCATGCAGGCACTATATGTTCTTGTATTCTGAGAATTTTTTATTATTATATTTTCAATGATTTTCCATTTAGCCAGTTTCAACTCCTTAACGCTTCAACCGATTTCAACAAGTTATACCTCATTATGATCGCTTTCACAGTAGTACGTGTGCTATTACTTTTGACATTTGAACAACTTTTACTTTTTGCAGAATTTTCAAAAGTATTAGTACTTTTTCCCAGTGAAATAAATGAGGCATTAGTAATTCTTTAGGCTTTATTCTTTAGACTTTATTCTTTAGACTTTATTCTTTAGACTTTTGTGACGGAGCCAGTCGAGAGAGAGAGAGAGAGAGAGAGAGAGAGAGAGAGAGAGAGAGACGCAGACACTCTAGCAATGGCTTCAACCGTTGCAAATTATCTAGTTATTTATGTATCTCAAATTCTCAGGGCGTCCCCAGGGGTTTTCAGAAAAGAGATGCAATCTTTATCATTTGCTACTGCTAATGATAAATATAACTACGACACTGTTTTTGTTTTGTTAGGATTGAAAATGATGGTTATGGACATTAGTTTCCACAGACAGGAGCTGGTTAGCCTCTGTCGTGCCTTAACTCTTAGCACTTCCAGGAGCACAGTGAGCTTTGACCAATTTTTGTTGGCCCTCTAGCTTCCTGCTAAGTTGGTCCAAACAACAAAAAGTAGTACTTTTTACTGTAAAATTGGACAAATTCAAGCATTTTGATGTTATACCAACCTAATATTAATGTTCCAAGTCTTATTAAAGGTGTGGAGGCATCGAAACTATGTCAAAAGCAAAACCTACGAATGACTAATTTTGTCATTCGACAAATTCAACTTTGTCGAGTTGTTTTGTGGTGCTCTGCTCTGCATAAGTTTCGTAATGCAGCCCTCTGTGAACTTTGAAAACAGGAAGGAGCACTTCTGGATGACCCCTAGCTGAAATCAACCGAACAAAACACAACCCCTGAAATGTTTTTAATAAAGAACAAAATAACGTAGCACAATGAAACCTTTCACTTTATATTATTTATAGTTTTCTTTTTCTGCATGTTTTGTTCCAGCAGCATTTCTTTTCTCTGCACATGGCCAACTTGAAAACCTTTGCTTTTTCTTGAGAGGCTGCACTTGAAAACATTACCAGAGAATGCAATATTCACAAAAGAACACTTACATCATTTAGAGACGGAAATATAGTTCTTATAAAACTGGCCAAAATATTACATTATTTCACACTCATAGAGCACAGGTTAAAACTAGAGATTATCAAGTGATGCTATAGATTTAAGAGTGTTGGAACGTTAATTGATATAAACTGTAATATAAATAAAGATGTGTCCCTGAGATAAAGCATGTGATGGAGCTGACACTGACTCACTGCTCTGAGGGTTTAATGGGCCAAATAATGAAACATACTTCTGAACATGGCATAATAAGTCTCATGTGTAATAAATTTACTATTTAGGGGAGAGTTTTTTAACAAGTTGTTTTGCGAGCCCGCCAACGTCAAAAACTGTTTTCGCAGATTTTCCGCAGTTTTTTGGGCTAAAACCTCAATAAAAATAAAAATGTATTCTGCACCAGCATCTCCGACCATTTCTGCACGAACCTGAGTTTGTCCGAACGTCAGAGCTTTAAAACTCTCGCAACTCACGGCTTCCAAGATCGACCACAGATCCATGAGATCGACCAGTAGAACATGAAGGATGCGGGGTGGGCGTGGCTTTGGCTCGCGCTCCCATTCATTGAACTCGTGTTCGAACGAGGAAATGAAGAATACGCGTCTTGACCGATTATATCAGAATCATTTTGTCGTTGCCATTTATATAGCACAAGTCCTCCTCATATGGACATGTCCTCCTCATGTGGACATGTCCTCCTCATGTGGACATGTCCTCCTCATGTGGACATGTCCTCCTCATGTGGACATGTCCTTCTCATGTGGACATGTCCTCCTCATGTGGACATGTCCAGCTCGTCTGTGGAGTCGTTGGAGTCGCCGCGTTCTCTTCTGATCACATTGTAAGGACGCTACTTGTCCTGTTGATCTGAGCTGTGTGTCCACGACTCGAGCGTGGGAAAGATTACTACGCCGTTGGATCAAATCACTATGGCCAAATTTAAGTTTGCTCAATAAGACATTTTCATTCATTGCACATTTTGTGTTCCTGTCAAGACTCAATAAAGTTTATCAAAGCGACTTGTTGGTCACGGGATGATTCATTTTCTGAGAAGCTGTCAGTCTGGGACTACTTTCTGTCTGTCTGGGACTACTTTCTGTCTGTCTGGGACTACTTTCTGTCTGATCACTGTGAGTTCCACCTTCCATTAAACAGTTATTTTCAATGTCTTGCATTGATAACTATAATTATGTAGTTAATGTAGAGAGGTGGGCCTATATTCTAAGAATCCAAGGAAATAATGTAGAATAAAAAAATATTTTTAAATTCAACTCCGACTTTTGGATGGTAGAAATGTGATTTGATAATGGGAAAATAAAATTGTATTTTTATTTTTATTCCGTCCTCCCCTTTTAAAAATGCCAAGGAAAATCTGTGAAACAACAAATTAAAAAAAATCTCGCCTTATATAGGAAATATTCATTTGAAAGCATAAAAAATATTTGGAATTAATAAATATGTATTTATTTATCTATTTTATTTATTCCCTTGTATTGCAGCTAGAGCAAAGAGACAGTTCTTATATTCCCCCATTGGCTATTGCAGTTTGTGGGGCCACGGTACAAATGCACAGCACAGAGGCCCCTGGGAGCTTGAGGGTTCTTCAGTATCCTTGCTCTTCCTGCACTGCCCTTTTCTGGACTGAGATGTCAGATGTTTTTCCAGATCGGCTGTAGCCACTCCAATCTCTGCTGTTTATCCACCACCACAATGTCTGGTTGGCTCGCCATTTCCCTTCTGTCAGTCTGTATCTGGACGTCCCACAGGATCTTGGCTCGGTCATTCTCTGTGTTACTTCTTCTGTAACTTTTATAACAGTGGGTATTTCTTACTGGATTGAACCCAAAACCCTAGGTTTATGTTGTCAAAATAACAAAAAAAATCATTCTGGTATTTTCCTGAATAGGGTTTGATATGGATTGTTGTATGGTTGTTACCAAAAAACAATATCTCGGGTTCACCATTATTTTTTTGTATTTTTTTTTATGTGGGTTATAATATAAGTTGTTATATTATATTTTATAAGTGCAAACTATTTCTATTTGAACTCAGCACAAGAAAAGAAAATGCACCAAAAGAGATATATTCATTCTGACCCTGATACATTATCCAATCCAGAATAACAGACTCTGCTTGATGTTTTTTTTATACCTCAATAAAAAATTAAATAAATAAATAATGACTTGCTTGTTTGTCTTTCTACTCGCATTATTTTCTACCACAGATAACATTGGTATAAGATGCATGAGGCCATCTCCAGACCTTGAGGTTCATGTTTAGCCTCAGGAGCACCTACAGCTGGAGGAGCGGTCTACTGTGCATGATTCAGGTGTCTGTGGGAAATCAGAAAATCTACCGAAATGTTGAAAACTCAATATGGAGAGGCCACGGAACTGAACCCAAGAACTTCATGTGGCGAGGCGAGAACAATAACTTCGGGAAAGAGAAGAGAAGCGAAACAACGATGAAGAATTACTTCACATTGTCATATTGTCAAAACATAGTGTTTACCACTACCCGGTCCCAGTGTCAGGGGCCCAAAAATCACTGAAACACAAGTGGAAAGCTGAAGAAAACCTCTACAGAGAGCACAAAAATATATATATATATAAACTTAAAACTGAAAGTGTTTTTGTGCAAAAGGAGCAAATACACGAGGAGTACATTATCAGTAAAGATGAAAAAATATCTGAATCACATGTATAATACAATATTTATTCCAACATTGATAGAAATGTCAATTGTTGAAATGACAAATTCGGAAAATTTACTTTTTTGATTTTAACATTGTTCCCTCGTCAAAAACATTTCTGGACCTGTATTAAGCTTTGATCATAGCCTCAGAAAGCACACCGTTTCAATTTTCCCCACAAATCGAATCCAAGAGTGTCTTTCACAGTTTCTGGGCTCGTTCTGAGAATTCTCTGGTCAAATTGTATTCACAACAACAGTCTAGTAGCACGGCCTTCACGTTGCCTAAGGGCTTTGTTTATTTTCTCATAGTTCATTCCTTTTTCTGACAGCAAAAGGCACTTAAATATTACACTGGAAAATGAGACATAGTTTTTAAAGTGTGTTTGTTTGTTTTAAATGTCAAATACTGATGCCAAGGTGAGCAAACGCATGTCAAAGCGTCGATTGAAATCATTGTGAGGAATAATAAGAAGATTTGTGTGGATGCATTTCTGAACTTGCAAACACCTCATGGCAGACGGGACAGCTGACATACCAACGGAGCAACACCAAATTGGCTATAGACATCAAAACATTCTAACTTGAGACAGGTCAGAATTTTGGAATTTGCTATTCAACTGTCAGATTGCAGACCTGGTTTATGGTTCATATTGTATCTCTGTACTTACTGGGCCTATTCACATGAAACAAAACCGGACACAAAGTTCAACGTCTTCTCTGTCAGCAGAAATAAACAATAGCCTCACAAGCCTCAACTCTATAGGTGTGATTGTTGTCCGTTAAAAAAGAAACTATGCGATAATATGATAAGCTTTTGGAGCCAATCCCAAACTAGTCATAAAAGGCTTCAGCATTTGTGGAGATTTCCTTTAAACACAATAAATGTCCCCCATTTTACATCTTTTTAGCTGTCAAAATGCAGATGTTTTTTCCTGGATCATGGTTAATATCACTAGCATGAAGTTTCAATGTTTCCATAATGTGGAATCAAGGACTGGACGGATAATATAATGAACATGCGGAAAATTGAAAAAAATCACACTTGAACTCTATTTGGAATTGGACAAATTTTACAGAATTTTGGGAACTATTTGGGCTTGTGTTTTGGTAAATGTTCTGTACCACTTCTATGTTCCTCTCTGGTCGTGTTCTGTGCTTATATTAAAAATAACAAATATAGTAATGAGGTTCAACATTTGCAGATTTCACGCCCTCCATCTGAAACTATATGACATCTAATTCTTCGCTTAAAATGAATGATTATTATCTTCCTTCTCTTCTCTCATAGCATTATCCTTGCACCACACCAGCCTGTCTTCCCACACTCCTCCTCCGTTGATGGATGCCTCTCCCTGGACACTGACCTCTGGCATCTCATAACAACAGGGCCAAGTGCTGCTAACACGCTGCGCGCAAAGGTCACTAGTCCCCGGTGGCTGCGCTATAGCATCGACATCGTCATCCTTCAACAAGCCCCCCCGTCGCCGTAGCAATCATCGACTCCTCATCCCTCAAAACAGGATCAATTACAAAATCATTTCCGCCTCATTTTCGGGAATCAAAGTTGAGCGGTCGCGGTTTTGTCCCCAGAGGCAAAGGGTCAATATGTTGTACGAGGGGTTTGTTCAGACAGACTGCACTGGGGTATTAGGTTCATATTTCATAAAGGAGATATGGAAAATGCATTATTTACAGTGGGTAGAACAGCACCAGGTGTTGAGTTATTAATTCAAAGGACCACAAAAACATGCAGTGCACAAAGCGCTGTTAGTTTATTTGTTAGGGAGTGTGCTTATTTTTAGTTTTAGATTAAAGAAGAAAGATGTCAGATGTTTTTCAGGGATCTGCTGTAGCCACTCCTCTTTGACATCACCATCCCACCTGATTTCAGATGCTTACAATGAATGGATACTTCTGGAACCTTCTTCTGGCTTCAAGGGAAAAAAGCCATCACCAAGAAATGGATGACACAAACCCAACAACCAACTGGGCCGACATCAATCTGCAGAATAGTCTTACAATCCAGTCACAGGGATTGTGTAAGGCTATAGTCACTTACTTATATAACACAGGGTTAAGTGGTAGGTTATAGAGTTAGGTGCGTCGTTGTAGAGTTACACTGCAATCTGACTCCGGGAGGCGCAGCTGCAGTGGGTGGTGGTGGTGTGGCACTATGGATGCCGGCTGCCATGGAACACCAAAGAAGAAGAAGGCAAGCAACTACAAAAGCAACAGAACAACAACTACAGAAGAAGAATAAAGTCCAAGACGTAGAACTATAGTGGGTGGTGGTAATGTAACACTTGGATACCTACCGCCATAAAACACCAAAGAAAGAAGAAGATAATTGACATCCAAAACATGGAGAAGATTATTAGATTAGACTTGTACGTAATAAGATGGTGATGGTCACCATGGAGATGGTCGTGAAATAGAACATCAAATGTGCTTATGTCATGGGAAGTTGTGGTAAGTCTGTGGTTTGGCTCATAACTCATGACCTAATCTACTGACCAACTGAAAGCACACGCAGAGAAGAACAGTACGAGAAGTATAACCATGAAGTCTTGGTCTCGCTACACGTCTGAGGATGACCAACTCCTCTATGATGAGGACTTCAACCTGGCCCTCTGCTTTTCCCCACAACAGCAGGGGGTATTCTAGAACCCAAGACCCAGGAGACCCAGAAGACCCAGGAAATGTCTCCCATGATTCAGGCGTCCTCAAACCCAAATGGAAACAGCTCCAGATGAAAGGCCCCTGGTCCAGGTACCTCCAGATGAAAGGCCCCTGGTCCAGGTACCTCCAGATGAAAGGCCCCTGGTCCAGGTACAGCCCGAGAACAAAGCCGTCTGGTCCAGCCACTCACACCCCCAGAAGAGAGCTTACTGGTCAGAGAGCTCCGTGAGCAGCTGGAGCATATGAGGACCGAGCTGGAAAATCAGGTTCAAATAAACCAGTCATTGGACCTGAAGCTCAAGAACCAACAGAGACTGACCAAAGAAAAAAACGTTGAATGGAAAAAGTCAACATTTCTCAAACAAAGACTGGTCAGTGCCAGAGGCCTTCAGCAGCACCACCAGGGCCACCGAGCAGAAGAAGGGAAGAGAAGCCTTTAGACGTGTGCTGACCCTTCTCACCTTGGACACGGACTATTTGAGCCACTCCCCTCAGTCAAGAGGCCACTCCCCTCAGGCAGGAGGCCACTCCCCTCAGGCAGGAGGCCAATCCCCTCAGGCAGGGGGCTACGGTCCAACTGGACCAGAACCTCCCACCACAAGAACAGTTTCTTTCCCTCTGCCGTTGGACTCATGAACACTTCTTAAACACTGTCACTTTAACCATAATTTAATGATCCACTGCACTGTTCACGTTCTGCACGACATCTGTAAACTCAATTGTAAATTTATGAACATATAAGCCTATTTTTTTATTTTTGTTCTTATTTTTATCTTAAAGCTTATTGTTATTTTTATCCATAGCAGATTTAAATTGTTTCTCTTTTGACCTAATCATTGTTCATTGTTATATGTTGCACCGAATCACCAAGACAAGTTCCTATGTTTTTCTGTTCACTGACAATGGCAATGAACTAAATTCGACATTCATTTCAACGTTACGCAACTTCATCGAACAAATAAAGCAATTTTGTGCAGTTATTAAACCTTGTATTACGTCTCCAAGATCACAAATCCAATCTAAATCTTTTGAAACACCACATATTGCAACACTTGCTGTGGGCCAAAGGTCAGAGACATTACTAAACACTGTAATTAGCTGGATTTAGTGTTAAAAAGGCGATAAGATGTCATTAAAAGTCTGTAAACATGGTGGACATAAGCCTATTTCCCATGTAAGGTGGAGATAGAAGGGCGCTGCATGTCAGGGTGTTTTGGTAAACTCTGAGCCACCCTGAGGTCCCCCGGTCCAAGCGTCCAGCCTGCAGCGCAGCCAGAAGTAATATTGTTCCACCCTGACAGAGGAAGAAGGCCACGGAGCAAAAAGCACAGTGGGGCCTAACTCAGCTCTTTGACTCAGTACAAGATATTCTCTCTGCTTTCCTGTCGGGGGACGTTTAGAATACGAATGGGCAATAGAGTTTTAGTGATCGGATTCCACTTCCAATACGGGGGCATGGGAAAGATACAAGATACGAAACAATAACCTTAAACTATCTTTCGCCCGGGCCCCCAGCAGGCCTGTGCATGTGTCATACCCCTTTAATAATCATGTGCAGTACAACATTTTTTCATCTGGATTGGATATTCAGGGTTCAAAATGTTTGTTAACTCAAGTTGTCCTATTAAAATTCTCAAAAATATGTTTTGGAATTGAGATATTTTGAAACTCAAAATTTCATAAACCTTTTCATAAACCTGAACCTGATAAAAGCAAAATCAAAGACATCCTGGTCATAACGGATCATTTTACTAAATACGCCCTTGCCATACCAACTCTGAATCAGAAGGCGAGAATTGTTGCCAAAAGTCTATGGGAAAATTTCTCAGTACACAATGGGATTCCACAGAAAATTCAGTTATCAAGGACCAGATTTTGAATCACGAACAATAAAAGAACTCTGTTCACTGGCTGGCATTCACAAAATAAGAACTACACCATATCACCCAAGAGGAAACCCCGTCGAAAGATTCAACAGAACATTACTGGACATGCTTGGTACGCTGGCAGAACAGGAAAAAACCCATTGGAAAGACTTTGTAAAACCACTTGTTCATGCCTACAATTGCACTAAAAACGACACTACTGGATTCACCCCATATGAACTAATGTTCCCAATAGATCTAGTATTTGGCCAGCCTGTGTCCAAGTCTGAATCACTCTGAATATGTTCAGAAGCTAAAATTATCCATCCATCCATCCATCCATTTTCTACCGCTTGTTCCCTTTCGGGGTCGCGGGTGACTGGAGCCTATCCCAGTGACTTCGGGCCTTAGGCGGGGTACACCCTGGACAGTGGCCAACTTGTCGCAGGGTCAACACAGAGACATAGACATAACAGACAGTTCACTCTCACATTCATTCACTAGGGCCAATTTAGAGTCACCAATTTTACCTAACACATGCATGTCTTTGGATGGTGGGAGGAGCCGGAGAACCTGGAGAAAACCCACGGTAACACGGGGAGAACATGCAGACTCCACCCTGAGAGATCATGTGATGTTGGTCTGGGAATCGAACCCATGATCTCCTTCTTGGGAGGCAAGAGCGCTAACCGCCTTTGCCACCGTGCACCCCATGGAGCTAAAATTAGATCTGGAAAAAAGTTACCAATTGGCTTCAGAGAATGCAAGTAAAAGTATGCTGAAGAATAAGAGACGCTTTGACCAAAAAGTCATTGCATCTGAACTCGAAGTGGGAGATCGAGTTCTCGTCCGGAACGTCAGACTTAGAGGAAAACACAAAATTGCAGACAAATGGGAATCGGAACCATATGTGGTGGTGAAGAAGGCTACAAACTTACCTGTATACACCGTACGACTTGAACACGCAGACAAACCATTAAGAACACTCCATCGAGACCTACTTTTGCCTTGTGGATACCTACCTGTCACAGCTCAAGTCCAGCCATCACATGCCAAAAGAACAGTAAATCCGCCAGTACACCCACCGACAGATACTGAAATTGATGAAGATGAACCACTATCTGATGAAGAACTACTGCCAACCAATTGGTACAATTTACCTTACTCAGAGCCTACACGATTTACAACTACCATGAAATATGTCGGTGTAATCCCTCATTCGTCCAGGCGTGTTCCATTGTAGAAAAAGCTGATGACTACAACTGAAGCTTTTTCTACAACTACCATGAACATTCCTACCACAAAAAATATTCCTGAAATTCAAGATCCAATATCAGAACTGCAAGAACATTTGCCATGAATTAACAAAATTTAATTAACTTTACTTTTTAAATCAACTCGACTTGAATATTTAAGATAATGGTCAAACATTGTTATTGATTGTAATTATATATATATATATATATATATATATATATATATATATATATATACACACATACATACATACATACATACATACATACATATATACATATAATGGTGGATTTTTTACTAGACTACTCTGTTTTATAGGTCAGGTTTTTTCCCCCCTGAAACCCCCTGATTTTTATCCCCAATTGAACTGCGAATCTGGTAGGATCATTCTTTGTTTTTTCCCCGGATACGGACACCCTAAGTTGGATTATTTGTTTTGCCTTTCACTCAGAATATATTCACTTTGTTTGAAATCCTACAAACTGAACTTAAGACGACTTTAACACAAAGGAACTGAACTTTGCTGGAAACCTTTTTGTTGTTTTGAATATTTGTTTATATTGTTGTTTGTTTATATTAATACAATTCATACAATTAACGTCCTGTAACGTCCTTCTGTGTTATTACTTTTTTTCATTCCCCACAAGCTCCTGTGGCCGAACTTAGTAACTTCTGACATTCACATACGTTTCATTCTCCTTGCTCATACGCAGCCTTATAAATACTAATAAATGCTCATACTCATACTTAATAAATAAGCTCTTAAATTAGTCTTACACAATGTTTCGTAACTGCAATTTTGTTCCATTTTGTGGCTAATGGAAACAACATGGACAAAAATTGTAAAAGCGAATGTGTCCCTGTGTGTCTATGGAGTCTGGACAGCTGAATGGTCTGTGCAAGTTCTGTTCACTAGTCTTTGAACAAACTCTATGAATAGACTGAAGCTCATACTTGGGCTTTGGTCCGAGGACAAGTGCCATGTGCAAAATGTTCTGTCTGCGGCCCCCAGAGAGAGCGCATGCATTGATTATTAAGAAAGATAAAATTACTAATGACATAACTCAAGGTTAGATATTGTGTGTTTTTTTTTTGGCTACAAACAGACCTGCTCCTGCTTTGCTACAGTCCTAACGCCGGTCTCTGGCTCCCGCTCTGCTCCTGCGTCCCTTTGCTACAGTCCTAACGCCGGTCTCTGGCTCCCGCTCTGCTCCTGCGTCCCTTTGCTACAGTCCTAACGCCGGTCTCTGGCTCCCGCTCTGCTCCTGCGTCCCTTTGCTACAGTCCTAACGCCGGTCTCTGGCTCCCGCTCTGCTCCTGCGTCCCTTTGCTACAGTCCTAACGCCGGTCTCTGGCTCCCGCTCTGCTCCTGCGTCCCTTTGCTACAGTCCTAACGCCGGTCTCTGGCTCCCGCTCTGCTCCTGCGTCCCTTTGCTACAGTCCTAACGCCGGTCTCTGGCTCCCGCTCTGCTCCTGCGTCCCTTTGCTACAGTCCTAACGCCGGTCTCTGGCTCCCGCTCTGCTCCTGCGTCCCTTTGCTACAGTCCTAACGCCGGTCTCTGGCTCCCGCTCTGCTCCTGCGTCCCTTTGCTACAGTCCTAACGCCGGTCTCTGGCTCCCGCTCTGCTCCTGCGTCCCTTTGCTACAGTCCTAACGCCGGTCTCTGGCTCCCGCTCTGCTCCTGCGTCCCTTTGCTACAGTCCTAACGCTGGTCTCTGGCTCCCGCTCTGCTCCTCTCCGTGAGCCGTAATCAGCTTTGCATGGAACAGCCTTGTCCTCAATACCGCCGTTGTCCTGATTAAGCTCCTATCCGGCCAATTAGCTCTGCCTGCTCGGGAGAAACTTGCTCCGCTTGGAAAACTATAGCAAACGAACTTCACTGCAGAAGGCTGGATCTGCATCACAAGTAACACAAAATATTAGTTTAGAACAAATAAGAATAGAAGAGACCAAACATGTTGATCCATTGTCTACTGGAAGGTTAAAATACTTGGAACTTCTCAGGGTGGAAATTAATTTGTTTCGTTCTTATCATTTATTACCAGAAACTTGTTATTTCATTCTCCTTCCACTTTTGTGAAGAAAATAAAAATATTTTCCACAGGCTTTGAAATTTGTTTTGTGAATAACAGTGAATAACATTTTGGGCTTGACACCTTTATGTTCATTATTTATTGTCGCTGGAGAGAAACTTCTGCCTTTGACCAGTGCCACAGTGCAGCGCCTTAAAGTTCTCATATTCTGCATTATTTTGGATTTTTATTGATCTTTAAACATTCCTTTGAGAACTTTTACTTTGGCATCAAAAGTTTTCGAACTTAAAATAATGTCTACTGAAAGTCCACGTTACTTGATATCAGTCAGACGTTCCCTCATCAGGAATCGAGTTAGACCTCCATCTACTGGCAGAAGAGGGTATAACATGGGGAAATAGCTTGGCCCAGTGCAAACAGGCAGTTGTCGTGAATGCGATTTGACTGCAGAAACGCTCTGATGATTCATGGAGTGAGCAGATGGACCTACGATGTCACGAAACTAGGAAAGTTGGAACTGAGGGTTTCGTGAGGCTCGGGGGGACAAGAGTTGCTGAAAAGGGATTTATCAAACAAGTGTGATGGAAGTTAAGATTATTTCCATCAGTAAGTGACCCAGACATGGAAGATATTGTGTGTATCCCAGTCTGATAAAGTGAGCCAAGAAAACAAGTATTTGACTGGCACAAAGGAGAAATATTCCCACGCTGACATTAAGGTGCAAGGTTTGTACATTTACACTCCACCAAATATCTAACTGGACGTGCTCAACTGCCTGTCTGTGGTCTGTGGTTCCAGCTCCACCGTCGATCTGCAAACTGAAGCTCATCTGAGGGAGTCGGATCCTTCACTGTGGTAGTTCTCCCTTGACGAGAAGGAGGGTCCAAGGTCTAAGCAACTTTGCTAAATTGCTATGAACACTGTTAAAACTGTTTTCATTGTCTCCGTTCAAGGTAAAATGCTGTAACCTTTGGCATTACAAAAATGTATTGAATTTAATTGAACAATGCCTAGACTTTTATAAAGATTTTACACAATAAGATTTTTCAAGGTATGTTAATGCAAAACACCACCTATTCCAATACATTAAAGTCAGATACATTAAATACCAAAGCCATGACATCTCCATGGAGACAAGCAGTTGGCAGTCCAACACGGAGCAATGTGTGATCATGTCCCTAAAGAATATATGTTACTTTCATCTTCCCATAACTGCCACGTCTTTCTCCACCTCGATTCCTCCTGTCAGTTGAGCAGAATAGCATTTTTTATTCATTGTATTCTAATTTTGCAAAACTTTGTCAAGACAAACAAAAAAGACAAAGCAACGGAAGCACTTGTCAAAGAGGAAACACGTTTGCATATTCACTTTGAACTTGCCTGATAGTTGTGAAAAACAGATGGTGAATATTTGGACACTTTTGTGGTTTAGTTTGTGCTTTGTTTTTTCTTGGCCAAACCTGTTCAAATGCAGCTGATAAAACATTAACCAATCCTTGACAACAGTTTGTTTTTATGACTGCAGCGTTCTTCCTAACACGGTGCTATTCATTAGAAAACTCTGGGAGAAAATAAAAGGGAAAAAAGCAAACCCAAGAGTGTGAGGGTTTTCAAGTCTGTCAAATTTTGAACGTTCAGAAACAAGAGTGGAGTTTTGATAAGAGCTGTTGCATTAAATTGGCTTACTGAGCGGATTAGACGCAACATTCTGTGGCATGAACAATCTGTGTTTTCTTTCTCTGCGCAGGGATAATGATGTATCCTCAGAGACTGGTGAAAATAAGTTATAGGAGTTTGAATTATTTGTGGAGAAAGATGGAATATATTTATCGTACAACACAAGGCTACAATCGCAAAGTTTGGTTGGAAAAGTTGGTTTATATATCCCCTAAAAAATATCTAAAAATGGGTGCAATTAGCCAATAATAGAATTGTATTAAGATGTTTTATGTAACTATTCTTAATAATCCTAATATCCAAACTGAATGGATGTGGACTAGTATGTGTAATGGTGATTTAATTTCATTTTTGCAACAATAATTGGATTTGCAGTGTATGTTTATATGAGCCACTGATCAAATACAGTCTTATACATTCAGTCAAATGTTTTCTCTTGAGTTTTTCCTCTGTACTAAAACACAATATTTTTGTTTGCAGGGAACATTCTAATGCCTAAATAATTTCTCGCTTTGAGAAAAGATAATTGCGTTGACTTTTCATAGTGCAATCTCAGTTTAAATGACATATATTGTGCGGCCCTAATATAATTCTCATAATTGAAAGAGATATTGTTTTCACATCTAAAAATTGACGGTCAAACCTTTAGATTTCCCAATTTTTGTCTGTATCCTGTGCGTCAACTCAAAAACCTTTCTTTTTCTCAACACTCATTTGTAACAACACTGCGTCTGGAAATGACTAACACTCGAGCCTCCAAAGTTATTATTTCCCTTATTCCATTCAGTAAACACACGACTGTGATAATGCAGTTTGAAGTTTGAAGCTCCTGTCAAATTGTCCAGAGGATCAGGCTGGAAGTCGGAGGACACACAGGCCGTGATGGACAGACCTGAGGCTGAACCCGGTCAAACCTCCGCACGGCTGGAGCTGCAGTTCTGTTTGGCATTACTCCAATCCTCCTCACGCCGGGAAGCGCCAAACACCAGAGCCACAAAAGTACAGCCAGAACCTACTGTAAACACACACCAGGGACATTAAGGAACGAAAGTCTACTTGACACTAAGGAAATAAGGCAAAGTAAATTGAACAGCGATAAACGGACAAAATACGGACAAAACACGGACAAACTCAAGGATCTAGCTACAGTCGACAGGGGAATAAGGTCTGTAGTTAAAACGACTGTATTAATGAAAGATTTGAAATGTTTAATTGACGAATATGTTGGGAAATATTGTACTAATGTAATGAGCTAGAAATACGGTGAGTTACGGCCAAAATGTAATTGTTTTTTAATTTGTTCTGTCTAGCTCTTACGTTGGTTGAATGACAAAGAAAAGAAACCATTAAAGGACATTTAACCATCAGTTCTGGCCTTCTCAACTTGACTGGAAGCTACAGCCTGGTTATTCTATTTATACTTGTAATACATAATTATGAGTGCAAGTCTCTGAATGGACAAAAGTTTGCTGAAACTCCAATTGTGATGGAGTTGTCTCATAAAACCAGAGCAGACCTGAGTGACACTGCAGTATTTATGGACTGATATTGATCGTACATGGGTTATTTCACTTGGATCTCACGTTGGTGAAGAAAAATGACTGGAATGGGAAGCTAAGAATCAATCTTTCACCCGCTCAAGCTTAAGTGAGCAGCTAACATCAGCGACTTTACACCGTGACTCTTTATTTCAGAGAGGTTTGTGTGCTAAAACAACATTTATAGATTCATTCAACTGTGCTGTAATGCAATGTGGTCTAAAGTGACACGCCCAATGAAGAAATAAACAAGGAAAGAGCAGCAGTAACACAACTGGTTAACTGACTAACTCCAACTAATGAAATTGTGCATCCATAGTCCTAATATTTAACACGTCCCATTGAGGGAGGCAGTTTCTTTTAACAAGGGATTCTTTCAAGAGAGTTGGTGAAATGTGAGTGTAAACTCCACTGAAGGAGGAATCTCTTTGCATCAAGCTAAAACAATGAGTTGGAAGAGCTGCTTTCCAACAGTTTTTAACTTGCCTTTGAGATGAAATCAAGAGTCATTTACATTTTGAAATCCAACAGTTTCCGTAGATGAGGCTCTTTAGCTCACTTTTCCTCCGGTTCTACTCAACACTGCCCTGCCCGACTCAGATTAGAACTCAAATCCCGAAACTCCTGCACCAAAATACAAGGTTTTCAAAGTTAAGACGACTTGACAAAATGCTTCTACAAGACATTCCATTTTTTACCATCCCCATCCTTCAACTGCACATCCAAACAGTTCATCGCGGGTCATCTCCAACAACACCACAAGCTAACAGAGAGTGCAACTGATTACTTTTTAATTAAAAGGAGCCTTATGGCCACTGCCTCTTCGTTTTAATGACAGGCGTTATGCTTATACCAAGAACTCCCCCAAAAAGAGTTCTTCTCTGTCAAAGTGTGTGTCATCACTTTCTGCTGCTGTGGCTGTGCCTGTGGAGGAGCTAATGGAAGACGGGGATGCTGGGAGTTTGACAGCACAGTGCTCCGTACAAACAGAGCGCTGGAGGCGAGCTGCAGGGAGCGAGGAGAGGACGGGGGAGAGGAAGGGGGAGAGGAGTATATTGGTCAACCTCAGGCCAGGCAAAAAAAGAGCTACTGGAGGCATAACTGTACTGGAGCTTCTTCTGTTCGTTTGGGCTAACTGTAGACTACTTCCCAAAGAAAGTTTGAATCTTCACATTGGAGTAGCATGAAGCACAGATACATAGACATGGAATTCTCTATCTTTTTCCATTGCTCACACTCAATTACTTGGAATATCAAAGTATATAACATGCTTATTATCATGATATAAATAGGACGTTTAGTGTTCCGAGATTCTACTGAGATCATAAATCCAGTTGATGTTAAATGTGCCCAGATCCTGATGAATACCGGGGGAGACATGGCCTTTGCTGTGCCCAAAACCTCTGCAGAGTCTTTTAAATCTGCTCTTAAGACACATTTTGTTACATTAGCTTTGAACACAAATTAACTGTATTTTAATCCACTGTGTTTGCAATGACATTTGTAATTTATCTGTGTTTTTACCATGAATTGTGCATGTGAAGCATGTTGGGAGCTGGTGTTGTAAATGTGCTGTAGAAATAAAGTTGACATTGACATAGACATAGATTATAGTTAGCCTTTTGCTCAGATACCTGTTTTACATGCTAACTGTTAACTAAAAGAAAACACCAAACATATACAAGCTCAACAAAGGCTTTTAACGAAGCTTTGGCATTGCTGAATGTGCTCGATGAGTTGGTACCATGGATCTATTCAAATAACTGTTGCCATTCGTGTTGCAGCGGGAAAAACAAACATATCTCTTTCTGTATTTTCCTCTGGGATAGCTGGACACCCGAGCTCCGCCACACGCCACCGTTTCTGTCAAATCATAGTGGGCAGAGGGAGGTTAAAGACATGTTTTTGGCATCATGTGTCACTTAGCACATCTTACATTCATCTTCCAGGTCTTGTTATATTCCATGGCTGGTGTGTACTGGATATCTGGTGAAATATGGACTTTAACAAAAAGTTCAGAGGAGTTCCCAAAAAAGAAACATGTTATTTAACCCTATATTTAGCTTCAAGCCATATAAAAGCAAAGTAGGACTATGATGCAGCATAATCACATCAACATGGTGCAGTAGATTTGTACAGTATGTTGTAAACTCATCCTATGGTAATGGATCATCTCAAACTTCTATACTATTTCTCAACGATGGAGAAAACAGAGAAAAGAAGTTAAAAGCTCATACATATCTAAGCGATGCACTTTTCACTCATTGCGTAATTCCGGAATACATTTCCTTGTGCACTTCCTCTGACTCCGGTGATAAAAATAGCCATGAAACTAATCCTGTGTAGCTCCGTGCAATAGCATTTATACATGATTTAAAATGCTTAGTCGACACTTCATGTAATCAGCAACAATGGCACAATGCTACTTCCCCGCTGTACTTAAACTCCTGAAGGCGGAAGGGACCAGATCAAATGGAATCTTATTGCTGGCTATCTGCTCAGACAATTACTGCAGGATCGCTTATGGTGCAACGGAGACTTCTTTTTAAAGGTGATAAGATGATGTGCAAAAAACGTTTCATAAGAAAAAGTATCCTCGTCTCAAACGTGTCTGACAAATGTGTTTAATTCAGTCATGTTTCAGTTTCGTCTAAAACATACTTGAGTTGTGTTTCCAGATTTCAAAATGCTTGGTTTCACTGCATGATGTCATTAGGTGGTTATCCAGGAAGTGCTCCTCCCTCAAGTCCATACACTTTCACCAGACCTTCATCTTGAGCTGAAAGTAGCATTCACAAAGCTAACCCGGTGCATTGGTCTTTTTAAGTCCATACAACATTATCAATCTGAGCATTTCTGTTTTTCATTTTTATTTTTCATCTATGTAATTCCCTCTGCTTCCAGCTTATGAAGTTCTAACTCAATTCCTGACGTGGGAAACACCTGACTGATATGAAGTATGTGTAGCCACGATTTGTTTTAAAGTTTCAGTCCTGGTTTAACTGTATATATTGTCCCCGTGTTAGATCGGTGGAGAAGCGAGACTCAAAATAAGAACGTTTAAAAAGCAAAAGCGACAGATGTGATGCCATTTGAGGCGAAGCAATAACGTCGCACAGTTACAGACTTTAACTGTAAAAAGTGCTTTATTTCAGAATGGATTTTATTCCCAGTCAAAACTTCCCCACATATTTTTTCCCAAAATAACTATACTGTACACATTGCTGTGCGTCTCACTTGGGGCAAAACTAATCTTTATGCTGACAACACACTCGTGCCCCATTTCGAATTTACCACGATTTCACGGTTTTGAAAAGACGTGTGCTGGCTGTCTGCGCTAGTCATTCGTCACCGCTAAATTTCAACTCCAAATAGTGGCTAAGCTCCGGCAAATCCTTTGGTTCTGTCGCAGTGACTCTGACTCAACCAAACATTTGATGAACATCGAGGCCATTATCATAAAGCAGTCAAACCAAACAAACGAGGAGGGATCAGCCAGTGGAAGTAGGCCAGAGAGAGAAAGGAGACTCACGTTTGCACATTCAGGGATTCAGCATTTGCACATGCATTTTTCTATGCTAAAGAAGATATCAAAATGTGGTTCTGTGGACTTCCACATTGCTTTGCCATTATATAAGTGCTGCAAAAGCTAAAATGCAAATTACATTTGATTTCAGTGAATAAATGAAAGTTAAGTAGGATATGGGTATAGTTTGCATGGATCCATGAATAATACATTCACAGATTCCAATAAGAAAACAGGAGTTCAATTAGAATTAGATCAAGTAAATAGCTATCACGTGTTTTGGACTGTCCTTTTAGTCTTAAATATTAGAGACGGATAAATGACAAACTGTTTTCAATATATATACGGTGGATAGATACCTGTGTACAGCATAATCAGCAATAAAATATGGATGACAGAGATGACAGAGGCCTCTGGGCAGTATTGCAGGAAGCTTGGCTCTTCTTCTCTCACAGCTGCTCAGTCTGTGGGCGTGTTCAGAGCCCGTTCATGCTCCGCTCGCTGACATGAGCTTTTAGAACCAGAGCGGACAGCAGCTTCTTTTAGAGCTCTGCACATGTGCTCTGAGGACAAACCCATGGATCTGTGCTCAAACCAAACTGAATAAACCTGTGGGAATCAAGGATGTTTGCAGGTTCTGCCCTAACTGAGCATGTGCAGAGAAGAGAAGCAACAGCAGCGCCAAGTTTCCACAAACAGACTTAAAAACTATCTTTTAGAGACAAGTCTGTGTTTGTATCTAAGGCTCTGTTCATGTTTCTGATGATTAGACGTATTTTAATAGTATAAAACGCTAATTCCACTATGTATTGATGACCACCCAGAGTCTGCTTGCCCAGCCATAAAAGTCACCACACGCCACTGAAATATACACTTAAAATTGGGAACAAATTTGAAATGCAACATAAGAATATACAGTATATTTCTCTTCCATAAAGGTGCCATCATTTGCACAACCAAACATAACATTCATCGTTGCCAATGCCTCCCCATAATTACTCCAATGATTGCGTCCTTTCATTTTCATCATGACATAATATTGTACTTTTGTTCTTTTCATATTGTATTTTTTTAAAAGCTGAAATACAAGACTAAGAGTGATCTCTTTTTAGGACTGCTTCTTGCATTTGCGCGGCTGGACACATCAAACGCTCGCACACATGTGATTACAGCCCAGACAAAAGCCACCGTAATGGAAGCAGATTATCCGGCTGTTAGCGCTGTATCATCAGAGCCGACCAGGGACGTCCTCCATGACCATCTTCAAACGGGAAAGCCGGGGTCGCCTGGCTGTCATGGCACCCGTTCTCTGCCCGTTGCTTTATGACATCATAGCCATACGTCCCATTCAAACGCCCAAAGCAACCTCACAATCTCTACTATACAGCCAAAAGAAACTATACTAATGGAGCAAATACAACACTTACTGTGCCAACACCACATAATGCAGGAAGGAGAAAATGAGGGTAAAGTTGTTTTTGAAATATTAATGAAGTATACATTTCAACCATGTCACCTGTCTGTCATGATGGGAGGTCCAGATTCCACAGGTAATTGTGAAGAAACAGGACACAAAAATCAAATCTTGAGGCAAAAAAAGTCATTTCGATTTAATCAGAGCAAATTTAGACAAGTAAAGTGCTTTTTAATGTGGTTATTTAAGTCTTACAATTGGTGAATAATCATTAAATTGTCACATCGCTCTTCTGCATCTTCAGCCCAACAGTAGAGGCATCATCCCCCTCAGCCTCTCCATGACCTCTCCCTGACCTCTCCATGACCTCTCCATGACCTCTCCCTGACCTCTCCATGACCTCTCCCTGACCTCTCCATGACCTCTCAATGACCTCTCCATGACCTCTCCATTGGTAAGACAGGACTCAATGGTTCTTTTTGAATTTTGAACTTCAGCTTTGTCATTCTGGACCTGCAATACATCATTTTAAATCCCAGAACCGCTAGAATTCTGTCATTTATTTTACTCTCCGGTGCATTGACTTGTTATCACCATGTTAAATACACAGTTAACATTTTCAGCAAACGCAAATGGAGACAGCCTGGGTCAAAGTTCAGGGGTTACAAGTGCACAGCCGCAGAAAGTTTAAATGTGTTCAAATCTTATTCAAGTTCACCGTTACCATCTACTTTTTAAATGATGCATCTTTTTAAATTGCTTTGTTGACGTATGAGAATAAACAGCAATAACATGAATATTATTTGACCAAAAAGTAAAATAAGCATTAACTAAGCACGTTGTTCATGCTAAATAACACAATAAACACAAAATAATCATTCATCGTAATCAGCATTTTCAAGTGGCTCCAAAATATCAATATTGATCAGGAAATATCATGGTTTTTGCACCAATAAGCTTAGGTTAGCACAACGTTCTACTGGTGTTTTTGCTTGTAAGATTGATGGTCTCTGGAGTTAACGTGTGCTCCATGTTTGACTGAAAGAACACACTCTGCCACCAAGTTTACAGCTCCATTTTCTGCTCGGGTTTCCTGTTCTGCCTTTTTCCTCTTGGATTATCGGCTCTGCTGTGGGAAAAATAAGTTTGATACCTTTTAAACACTTGACACTCCATTAGCGTCAAGAGGGAAGAAGCAAATGTGTTTAGTGGTACCAAATGCATTTATAATTACTGTTTGCTGCACTGCACGTAAACAATTATTTTATTAGAATGAAAGTAATGTCCAAAAGATGAATGGAGAGACTGCTCGAGGAGGGTTAGAATAAAACCTGTACAAATCTGTGCTGTGGCTGCAAATCTGAACAACAAACAGCCTTTTCTTCCACTTATTGACCACATACTTACAGCACCTTAAATTACTCTCTAAATAATGTTTTACTTCCTCAAATATTGAACTCAACAGTATTCTATAAAGTATACAGTGTTTTACAATGAACTTTCGTGTCTTTTTATCTTAAAAAAAAACACAGTACCACTTTTCTTGAATCACCTGTGTCAGAAACAGTTCATAATAATACATATGATGTAGTTACTAAACCTACAGCTTTAACTCAAATGTGTTGTGAATGTGCTGCAGTATATCTCAAATGAAAATGGATTGATTTGGTTTATTTAACAGACACAGTTAATAATCCTTTTTTTTTTTAAATTATTATCCTTTTTTCTTATGCAGGACGCCCCCAAACGCCAACCAAAGTACATTTGGTGCAGATTAATAAGAACCGTAGAGCGAGACGGTTCAAAAAGTGCCATTTCTTCTCTCGATATTCATAGCACTCATATTTTAACATATGTGTTGAAGATTATAATCATAATCTTAGAAAAATCCTTTCAGATGACGATCGTTGGGCCTCAGGGATTGAAAAAGTCAACCACTTTTTAAGGCTCTTTTTCTTCAGTAGGATAGGCCCAGTAAGTTGGACATTTTGTACATTATATTGTTAAACAAGAGCTAGTATTGTTCAAACACACATTATTCACACACTTGATGTCATTTGAAAGGAATTTTAAAGTTTGCAAACTATATCAAAAATGTTATTAAAGACACATACCGTAATTTCTGCGCTATACGGTGCACTTAAAAGCCTTTAATATTCTCAAAAAAGTGCGCCTTATAGTCTGGTGCGCCTTATAATGCGGAAAATACGGTAATATACATTGTTGGTATATTTGTTTTGACATTAAAACCTGCTCGAGTATGTCATGTTTTAACACTTGAAATAATGTACCTACTTAACGCACACATAACTCTCTATCAGTCAGGCTTTCCCATCCCATTTACTGGGAAATAAACTAAAGCTAGCATGCCCCAATGTCCTTGTGACATGCTAATTCCTGCATGTAGTAGTAATGAATGTGATTTGAGGCAGAATAGTTTAGAACTTAGAGCTCTAGATATGTCACAAATCTGGGAAATGTGGTGTTTTTGTGAGGCTCAAAGGACAAGATCAGTGAAACAAGCTTAAATGATTCTTAAAACGCCCACAGAAAATTTTGGAGGCCAGGATTTAATATTCCAAAGGTCAATGTTAATTAAGTATAAATATATAAACATGCAATACAAATACTCGGTCACACAAACTTTAATGTCTCTATTATATCCTATACTTTAGACACATGTTTTTGTGTAATTTTGTAGGTAATACATGTGTTTTTAGAGATGTTTGGAGTTATTCTATGAGTTTTATTGTCGTGGCTGATTGGACCAGTTGATTTGAAAGAGGAGCATCAATATTTTGGAAACTGACATCAAATTCTACAATTATTCAACAGCCCGGGCCCGTAGAGGCTTTTCTTTTTACAGCTAAACACCGTAATCCCTCCTCTCTTTGCCTCTCATTCCCATCCAGCCGTCTCCCTGGCCCCTGAGCGGCCCCTACCTCCTGTAATCCATGTCCGCTTTCATTCAGCAGAAGAGCGCTTGGCGTAGGGCGATATGGAAATGCGCCGGCCTGATCAAAGCGCTCCTCTCCTGGATGCGAGCTTCGATCCCCCCTCCCCTCGGACCCTCCGCCTGCCAAGGAAGCCGCTCTACTTGTGCAGACGCCTCACGCCTTCGTCGTTAACATTTCATCTCCAGCGCGGGGCCCCGAAGCTCGTGATTGGGTGAAGTCGGACTGGAGGTTGATGGATTTATTAGGCAGAGCTGCACATGGCGAAGGAGGAGGACGTGAGGCGGTCGGAGGTGTGTTTCGCAAGAGTAGGTCGTGTTAGAAGGAGCATGGGAAAGTGTGTCAAGAGGGTTTTTTAAGGAAAGAGATTGGGCCTGTGTAGGTGAACTTACGGTAATGTCAAACTGAGCGTAACAGGCTGGAGTGGATTGATTTAGCGTGACATGACGGGAGGAAATTTTCAGTAGTTTTTACAGATGGACCAATCAGCAGCATGGAAACAGAGCAGTTGAAATGTAAAATGTACATGTTATATTTGGTAAATACATAAAAGTGACGACGTACCAGCCAAGCCACTCAAGGCACAAAGAAACTACACATATAAAGGCAAGACAATTACAAAAATAGCCAGTTCATAAAAGCTGCGTTCGGACGGGATGAGTTTTACCAAGGGACAGCGAGTAAATTGTAACGATTAAGAACGTCGTTTGTGTTTTTAGACTTTGAATTGTCAACATCTGTAAAATTATCTGTAAAACGCTAGAAACAAACCTGAAGTAGTTAAAAAAAGGAAGAAATGCTTGCAAAATGAATGAAATTAAATATTCCTGTCATGTTTCAATGTATTCATCAGTCCACCACGTTAATGTACATGTTATTATTAAGTATATTATTGCTACAGACAATTTGAATGCGAGAAAATGAAGTATTTTACTGGTGTTTGGTCATGAATAATCCTTTAATCATGATCTTCTTCTGACAATAATCGTAACACTATCAATTTCTCACCAAATATACCAACTATATATTGCACAAGACATGTAGGGTACCCACAATTGTAAATGTATTTGATTTATAACGTAAAAATGATCCAGCCAAATAGTTTTTCCATCTTCCATTTTCCACTAAATCCTTTTCTCCTCTACAATTTCCAGCTCGTGACCTCTCCCCAGCGCCGTTTAAACTTTGGCCGCTCTCTCTACACCTCTGTCCAACCTTTCACACAATAAACCCGCTCAGATCTGCTTTCTCCAACTGTTGTGCACAAAAAACAACACAACTCCCACTTTGACCGACATTCTATCCATGCAAATTCCCCTTTTCTCGCGGGGAAACCAACCCACCCGACGCCCCTATTGACCGCGTTCGGAGGGACAGCCGAATGAAAAAGCATGGAAATTCCCCAAAGATGCATTCAATCTTTCTCGAGACGGGCGTTCGAGCACGGAAGCGGCGCGGATGTGAAGCTATTGTCATTTGGTGAAAGTGTCAGCAGAATATCGAGGAGAGCGAGGGGGCCAAATTTGTGTGGCGTGCCAGAAAGCAGGTTGTGCCACGATGCGCGCCATTTAGCCGCGCTGAACGATGGAACGCAGCTGCAGAAAGAGGGAATATTGTGAGGGATGAGCGAGAGAACAGGCAGCCGGTTATAGAAGAGAGAGACGGATGTGTTATGACGCCACGGTGATGATTGTTCTGCTTGTTTTTCCACAATTTGACAAATCTCAAATGGAGGATGGTAAAAAAAAAATGTATAGCTGTTTTTTTCCTGCTTTGACAATTTTGTTGAAGGTAGAGGTAATTTCATAACTGTTACCTATAGCAACCACGTAAACTATGCACCATTTACTCTATATGTAAACTTTTATAACTGAAAACTAAGACAATCCCTTTATTTTAGAACGTGAAAAACATGTTCCTATTGTAAATTGTCTCTATCTCTATCTCGGATGGAGTTTTATGCATACATGACGTGTACAGGAAGTCCTGGGTTTGATTCCCGGGCCTCTCTGTGTCTGAGTCTGTGTTTCTCTGCGCTCCGGTTTCCCTTATCAACCCAAAACATGCACCGTCCAGCTAAAGTCCAGATCAAGTCCAGCTGGAGATCTGGAGATGGGTCCCAAGCCGTAGGACGAATGTTCCTACGTTTCTTAAGACAATAAAGTGTCATTTAACTTAACATTTGAGGGATTTTGTTTTGGAACTCGGCGCTACTTCCTGTACTGTTCAACTTTTTGTTCTCTTTTCCTCCCAAACTGTCACTTAATTGTTGTAAAAATGAGAAAAAACATGGGAACCTCTCATAAGCACTTACAATGGTGCACCTTCAAACAAGACTTTTATTCTTATATATGGAGTATGGAGTATGCAGTATGCAGTATGCAGTATGCAGTATGGAGTATGGAGTATGGAGTATGGAGTATGGAGTATGCAGTATGGAGTACGGAGTACGGAGTATGGCATATGCAGTTTGCAGTATGGAGTATGCAGTATGCAGTGTGCAGTTTGGAGTATGCAGTATGAAGTATGAAATATGGAGTATGGAGTTTGGAGTATGCAGTATGAAGTATGAAGTATGGAGTATGGAGTATGGAGTATGCAGTATGCAGTATGGAGTATGGAGTATGGAGTATGCAGTATGCAGTATGCAGTATGCAGTATGGAGTATGGAGTATGGAGTATGGAGTATGCAGTATGCAGTATGCAGTATGGAGTATGGAGTATGGAGTATGGAGTATGCAGTATGGAGTATGGAGTATGCAGTATGCAGTATGCAGTATGGAGTACGCAGTACGGAGTACGGAGTACGGAGTATGGAGTATGCAGTATGCAGTATGCAGTATGGAGTACGCAGTATGCAGTATGCAGTATGGAGTATGGAGTATGGAGTATGCAGTATGCGGTATGCAGTATGCAGTATGCAGTATGCAGTATGGAGTATGGAGTATGGAGTATGCAGTATGGAGTATGAAGTACGGAGTATGGAGTATGCAGTGTGCAGTATGGAGTATGCAGTATGCAGTATGAAGTATGAAGTATGAAGTATGGAGTACGGAGTACGGAGTACGGAGTACGCAGTATGCAGTATGCAGTATGGAGTATGGAGTATGGAGTATGGAGTATGAAGTACGGAGTATGCAGTATGGAGTATGCAGTATGGAGTACGGAGTACGGAGTATGGAGTACGGAGTATGGAGTATGCAGTATGGAGTATGCAGTATGGAGTATGCAGTATGGAGTATGGAGTATGGAGTATGGAGTATGGAGTATGGAGTACGGAGTACGGAGTACGGAGTACGCAGTACGCAGTACGCAGTACGGAGTAAGGAGTATGCAGTATGCAGTATGCAGTATGCAGTATGCAGTATGGAGTATGGAGTATGGAGTACGGAGTACGGAGTACGCAGTACGCAGTACGCAGTACGGAGCACGGAGCACGGAGCACGGAGCACGGAGTACGCAGTACGCAGTACGGAGTACGGAGTAAGGAGTATGGAGTATGGAGTATGCAGTATGGAGTACGGAGTACGGAGTATGGCATATGCAGTTTGCAGTATGGAGTATGCAGTATGCAGTGTGCAGTTTGGAGTATGCAGTATGAAGTATGAAGTATGGAGTATGGAGTATGCAGTATGCAGTATGGAGTATGGAGTATGGAGTATGCAGTATGCAGTATGCAGTATGCAGTATGCAGTATGGAGTATGGAGTATGGAGTATGCAGTATGCAGTATGCAGTATGGAGTATGGAGTATGGAGTATGGAGTATGCAGTATGGAGTATGGAGTATGCAGTATGCAGTATGCAGTATGGAGTACGCAGTACGCAGTACGGAGTACGGAGTATGGAGTATGCAGTATGCAGTATGCAGTATGGAGTACGCAGTATGCAGTATGGAGTATGGAGTATGGAGTATGCAGTATGCAGTATGCAGTATGGAGTATGGAGTATGGAGTATGCAGTATGCGGTATGCAGTATGCAGTATGCAGTATGCAGTATGGAGTACGCAGTATGCAGTATGGAGTATGGAGTATGGAGTATGGAGTATGCAGTATGCAGTATGCAGTATGGAGTATGGAGTATGGAGTACGGAGTATGGAGTATGCAGTATGCAGTATGGAGTACGCAGTATGCAGTATGGAGTATGGAGTATGGAGTATGGAGTATGGAGTATGCAGTATGGAGTATAAAGTACGGAGTATGGAGTATGCAGTGTGCAGTATGGAGTATGCAGTATGCAGTATGAAGTATGAAGTATGAAGTATGGAGTACGGAGTACGGAGTACGCAGTATGCAGTATGCAGTATGGAGTATGGAGTATGGAGTATGCAGTATGGAGTATGCAGTATGCAGTATGGAGTATGCAGTATGGAGTATGGAGTACGGAGTACGGAGTATGCAGTATGCAGTATGGAGTATGCAGTATGGAGTATGGAGTATGCAGTATGGAGTATGGAGTACGGAGTACGGAGTACGCAGTACGCAGTACGCAGTACGGCGTACGGAGTGCGGAGTATGCAGTATGCAGTATGCAGTATGCAGTATGCAGTATGGAGTATGGAGTATGGAGTATGGAGTATGGAGTATGCGGTATGCGGTATGCAGTATGCAGTATGCAGTATGGAGTATGGAGTATGGAGTATGGAGTATGGAGTATGGAGTATGCAGTATGGAGTATGAAGTACGGAGTATGGAGTATGCAGTGTGCAGTATGGAGTATGCAGTATGCAGTATGAAGTATGAAGTATGGAGTACGGAGTACGGAGTACGGAGTACGCAGTATGCAGTATGCAGTATGGAGTATGGAGTATGGAGTACGGAGTACGCAGTACGCAGTACGGAGTATGCAGTATGGAGTACGGAGTACGGAGTACGGAGTACGGAGTACGCAGTATGCAGTATGGAGTATGCAGTATGCAGTATGGAGTATGCAGTATGGAGTATGGAGTATGCAGTATGGAGTATGGAGTACGGAGTATGGAGTATGCAGTATGCAGTATGGAGTATGCAGTATGGAGTATGGAGTATGGAGTATGGAGTATGGAGTACGGAGTAAGGAGTACGGAGTACGCAGTACGCAGTACGCAGTACGGAGTAAGGAGTATGCAGTATGCAGTATGCAGTATGCAGTATGCAGTATGGAGTATGGAGTATGGAGTACGGAGTACGGAGTACGCAGTACGCAGTACGGAGTACGGAGTGCGGAGTAAGGAGTATGCAGTATGCAGTATGCAGTATGCAGTATGGAGTACGGAGTACGGAGTACGGAGTACGCAGTACGCAGTACGCAGTACGGAGCACGGAGCACGGAGCACGGAGCACGGAGTACGCAGTACGCAGTACGGAGTACGGAGTAAGGAGTATGCAGTATGCAGTATGCAGTATGGAGTATGGAGTATGGAGTACGGAGTACGGAGTACGGAGTACGGAGTACGCAGTACGCAGTACGCAGTACGGAGTACGGAGTACGGAGTACGGAGTACGGAGTAAGGAGTATGCAGTATGCAGTATGCAGTATGCAGTATGCAGTATGCAGTATGCAGTATGGAGTATGGAGTATGGAGTACGGAGTACGCAGTACGCAGTACGCAGTACGGAGTACGGAGTAAGGAGTATGCAGTATGCAGTATGCAGTATGCAGTATGCAGTATGGAGTATGGAGTATGGAGTACGGAGTACGGAGTACGCAGTACGGAGTACGGAGTACGCAGTATGCAGTATGCAGTATGGAGTATGGAGTATGGAGTATGGAGTATGGAGTACGGAGTACGGAGTACGCAGTACGCAGTACGCAAGACGGAGTACGCAGTACGCAGTACGGAGTACGGAGTACGGAGTACGCAGTACGCAGTACGCAGTACGCAGTACTTAGTACGCAGTATGCAGTATGCAGTATGCAGTATGCAGTATGCAGTATGCAGTATGCAGTATGCAGTATGCAGTATGCAGTTGTCCTGGAGCAGCAGAGCCTCGACTGTCCAAACAGCTGCACCATCAGACCACAAGAACTCGCCTTAGCTCCTTATCCAGCCCCAAAAAGATGGGTCATCATTTCAGATGTTTATAGGTGCTGTTTGAATGCCACATTACGCCTGGTGTTTCGTTTTTGCGACAAACCCAATAAGGAATAAACCCCCAACTTTCTTTCTAAGTTGAGCAGCCCATTGAAAAAATATACAAAAATTATATTTTAAAAGAAATATTAATTATTTGAATTTTTGGGTTTGTCGCAAATAAGCAACTAACACCAGGCCATAAAGGTCCATTGAGACTAAATGAGCGTCATATATGATGTATATTTATTTAGAAAATTCCTTTAAGTTACATACAAAATATTTTCCTTCATTGTGAGCTGATGATTCAGTCCTTTAGGTCCTTTCCTAAAACTAGCAGCTGTTTGTCTGTTTTCTGCTTTAGACCTGGTTTAGACCTGGTTTAGACCTGGTTTAGACCTGGTTTAGACCTGGTTTAGACTTGGTTTGGACTTGGTTTAGACTTGGTTTAGACCTGGTTTAGACCTGGTTTAGACCTGGTTTAGACTTGGTTTAGACTTGGTTTAGACTTGGTTTAGACCTGGTTTAGACCTGGTTTAAACTTGGTTTGGACTTGGTTTGGACTTGGTTTGGACCTGGTTTGGACCTGGTTTAGACCTGGTTTAGACTTGGTTTAGACCTGGTTTAGACCTGGTTTAAACTTGGTTTGGACTTGGTTTGGACTTGGTTTGGACCTGGTTTAGACCTGGTTTAGACTTGGTTTAGACCTGGTTTGGACTTGGTTTAGACCTGGTTTAGACCTGGTTTAGACCTGGTTTAGACCTGGTTTAGACTTGGTTTGGACCTGGTTTAGACCTGGTTTAGACCTGGTTTAGACTTGGTTTGGACCTGGTTTAGACCTGGTTTGGACCTGGTTTAGACCTGGTTTAGACCTGGTTTGGACCTGGTTTAGACCTGGTTTAGACCTGGTTTGGACCTGGTTTGGACCTGGTTTAGGCCTGGTTTAGACCTGGTTTGGACTTGGTTTAGACCTGGTTTAGACCTGGTTTGGACCTGGTTTAGACCTGGTTTAGACCTGGTTTGGACCTGGTTTGGACCTGGTTTAGACCTGATTTAGACCTGGTTTGGACTTGGTTTAGACCTGGTTTAGACCTGGTTTAGACCTGGTTTGGACCTGGTTTAGACCTGGTTTGGACCTGGTTTGGACTTGGTTTGGACTTGGTTTGGACCTGGTTTAGACCTGGTTTAGACCTGGTTTAGACCTGGTTTGGACCTGGTTTAGACCTGGTTTAGACCTGGTTTGGACCTGGTTTGGACTTGGTTTAGACCTGGTTTAGACCTGGTTTGGACCTGGTTTGGACTTGGTTTGGACTTGGTTTGGACCTGGTTTAGACCTGGTTTAGACCTGGTTTAGACCTGGTTTGGACCTGGTTTAGACCTGGTTTAGACCTGGTTTGGACCTGGTTTGGACTTGGTTTAGACCTGGTTTGGACCTGGTTTAGACCTGGTTTAGACCTGGTTTGGACCTGGTTTGGACTTGGTTTGGACCTGGTTTGGACTTGGTTTGGACCTGGTTTAGACCTGGTTTAGACTTGGTTTAGACCTGGTTTGGACTTGGTTTAGACCTGGTTTAGACCTGGTTTAGACCTGGTTTAGACTTGGTTTGGACCTGGTTTAGACCTGGTTTAGACCTGGTTTAGACTTGGTTTGGACCTGGTTTAGACCTGGTTTGGACCTGGTTTAGACCTGGTTTAGACCTGGTTTGAACCTGGTTTAGACCTGGTTTAGACCTGGTTTGGACCTGGTTTGGACCTGGTTTAGGCCTGGTTTAGACCTGGTTTGGACTTGGTTTAGACCTGGTTTAGACCTGGTTTGGACCTGGTTTAGACCTGGTTTAGACCTGGTTTGGACCTGGTTTGGACCTGGTTTAGACCTGATTTAGACCTGGTTTGGACTTGGTTTAGACCTGGTTTAGACCTGGTTTAGACCTGGTTTGGACCTGGTTTAGACCTGGTTTGGACCTGGTTTGGACTTGGTTTGGACTTGGTTTGGACCTGGTTTAGACCTGGTTTAGACCTGGTTTAGACCTGGTTTGGACCTGGTTTAGACCTGGTTTAGACCTGGTTTGGACCTGGTTTGGACTTGGTTCAGCCTGGACACTAAAGATAAATATGTAGCATCCATCAAACAGTTTAAAAAGTACATTTAAGTGCAATTTTATGATTAGTATCTATTGTGTTGAAGACAAAATTGTCCCTTTATGTTCCTGTTGTCTTGTGTGACAAACACATGAGAATCTTATTTACATCTAGCTTTGTTTTGGGTCCAGTTGAAGTAAAGTCACCTTTCGAATATTATTTTCATGAACTGGGAAAATGATGCAGGCATCAAGGGTGTACAGTACATGAGTAGATTGTTAAAGTAATTGTACTTTTTGTAATGGAGTATAAAATTACATTTCAAGTGTTCCCGAGTGAGTCCTATTGCAGGGCGGCCACGAGTTTTGGGGGGAAATCAAATTGCAGTTTTTCTGAGAAGTACTGCATTTGTGAACAGATTTGTGAGATGCGTTTAAAAAGTGGGATTCTGTTCAGCGTGTGATTAAACTGTCCCATTTTAGAGCCATAGACGTCGCCCATCGATACACATTTTGCACATTTGCACAAACACATTTTTACCCATTTCAACTTTTAAAGCCCAAATCCTCTTGAATCCATTCACTGAGTTTGTTTGACAATCCACATAAATATATTTTTGATCAGCTTTCAAAAGTGAGCAGATCTCTCAAGCCCGAAGCAGCCAAAATATATCAAAAACACATTATTATCAACCTGAGTAGGACATGCCTTATTTACCTTATTTTAATGGCCAAAACTTCCAGAATTTAGTCACTGAGTTTATTTTACAATCCATACAGCATTGGCGTTATTGGAGTTATTTTACAGAATTATAAACACAAAATGTACATTATTTAAATACATTTACTAAAGAAAATGAGATAAATATTGCAGTGACTTATGCTAAATAACACAATTAAAAACAAAGTAAACATCGTCCAATCAATTACAGAATAAACACCAATTCTAAGACACCTCATTTTGGCATCAGCTCAAAAAAATAATAATAATACAAATAATCCATGCGTCTAAATGAAGCCGTCTGACGCTGGTGCTCGTGTATGAACTGAACCCAGTGTTTAACGTTCTGTGGCTCTGTTTGTTCTCTGCAGCTCATTATAAACTGTGTGAAGGCTCTGAGCGGCTCTGAGCGGCTCTGAGCGGGTAAATCGATAAGAGCAGCGAGCAGAGCCAGGAGAAGAAGAAAAAAGTGAATATGACGACTTCATCCGAGGAGGAGGATGTCAGCGCGAGGGAAGAGGAAGAGCAGCGTGAGGGAAGAGGAAGAGCAGCGCGAAGGAAGAGGAAGAGCAGCGCGAGGGAAGAGGAAGAGCAGCGCGAAGGAAGAGGAAGAGCAGCGTGAGGGAAGAGGAAGAGCAGCGCGAAGGAAGAGGAAGAGCAGCGCGAGGGAAGAGGAAGAGCAGCGCGAAGGAAGAGGAAGAGCAGCGTGAGGGAAGAGGAAGAGCAGCGTGAGGGAAGAGGAAGAGCAGCGCGAAGGAAGAGGAAGAGCAGCGTGAGGGAAGAGGAAGAGCTGCGCGAGGGAAGAGGAAGAGCAGAGCGAGGGAAGAGGAAGAGCAGCGCATCGTCAGCACTACACGTTATAGCAGCGCCTGTCATTTAGCTGCAATTAAAGACTTATGCTAATGATGGTAATGGGTTATTGTTCAGTTTAATAATGGATTCTTCACAATAATTACTATTTCGACTTAATAAGAGAAAGATGGAACATTGTGCTTCAATATTTATTGTGTGCACCTTTTCTTTACACAAGTGGAGACTTTTTAGGCCCGAGCACCACAAGCTGGCGAGAGGCCTAGTAGTGAAGCACGGCTGCAAAAGTGCGCACATAGTGCAAAGTGCTCGCCCACTTCCAAACACTCACTAACGCACTCCTCCACTCACGCACGCCCCGTGCAGACTAATTAGTAGTAGGAAAATGGAACATTACCGTTGTAAACGGGCGATGCCCGTGCAAAAGTGCGCACTAAACGAGCACTTTACATTGGGATGACGACCGCTTCATAAAGCACTCATTTGCCCTGAGTAGCTCACGAATCTCTTGCATCTCTTGCATGTTCCGTGCATATAAGCATGTAATGCAAAAATTGAACATTATTACTGTATAGAGGGTCAAAAACACAAAGTGGGCGGAGCCCACTCAAAATTAACGAAAGTACCCGTCAGTGACCAGGGACCCACACCATGAGGTAGGAAAGCGCAAGCGCTTTCTGAAAATGTATAGTTTATGATATTTGAAAAATCGGAAACATTGTTTTCTTATCGGAATATTATTCTTTCCTCTTTCTTTCTTTCTTCTCGGGACCAACCCCCCTATTTTGCACCCAGTGAACATTGACGAAAAGTCACAAAAATTTGCACACCTCTAAAAATCGTGCCTCTCCAAATGTACTAAAAATGCATTGAGAGATAGGAAATTACCCCCAAAAAATCTGATCGTAGAATCATGAAATTTGGCGCAGAGGTAGATGGTGACAAGAGAAGTAAAAAATATCATCACGGCAACGCCGTCCGCCCAACCAAATGTCGGCCATATTGGTTCAAAAATGGCTAAGCTTGAGTCAGGAGTTTTTCCAAACGTAGTACTTTTACGAACTCCTCCCAGTGCGTTGGCTCTAAAAAGCTGAAATTTGGCGAAAATGGTAGTAAGGAGTGGGACATCAAAAGTTATTAAAATTACATTGATACCTGTCACGGTCTCTGTGCGGCGAAGCCGCAAACTGTAGCTAGAATTTCAGAAATTTCCCAAATTAAAAATTTGCTGCCGTTTGCGCAGATAAAGTCCGAATTGCGTAAAATTAGAATCAGTTGTTAAACTCTTTGCCCTAAACCCACTTGAAGTGAAATAAATTAATTTGGCGCCACAGCGCCCCCTACAGATTTTATATGGAGGTTAGTTTTGCGAAATTTGACGAAATTTGACACACAACTCAATTTTGGCATCCCCATCAAAAAAGTCAATGAGGCTTTGCCATAGCGATGACCGAAACCTCTCATGTTATTCCAATGGGGAAATCGCCAGAACATGTTTACACTTTAGACTTTCACAAACTCCTCCTAGGGCTTTAGCCCTATTAACCTGAAATTTGGTGAGACTCATCTTCGAGGGTAAAAGTTATACACATTCACGGTGTCTGTGCGGCAAAGCCGCACATTTTGCCAAGAATTCAAAATAAAATAGCTTTTTGAATGGTAAAATAAAGGGGAGAAGATGTGACAGCGTCACAGATTCAGCAGTAGATGTAATAAAAGGACTTCTCTTGCGGCGTGGCGGCGGCCGAACAGTGTGTTTTTGTAAGATTTGAGCAGTAGATGGTCAAATAAATAACTTCTATTACTCATTGTAGCTGTAAACTAACTTCATGAGTGTATAATTCTGCTATTTATTTGTGGTTTTGTATATTGAAAATAAGATGTATTGGGATAATCCTGCTTCATAGAATAAGATAAGATAAGATATTCCTTTATTGTCCACACATGGGGAAATTTAATTGATACTACGCAGGTAGATACAGAGGAAAAGGACAGATAACAGACTCTTAATATTGTGTCGGTTTAATTATTATCCATTGTTAGATCTGTTTAGGGCAAATGGAAATCAGGGGTAAGAGATGTAATCCTTTAAGTCAATAAAATGTCGAAAATTCAACAGAACACATTATTTATGCTTTTTATTATGTGTAACTTAAGTATAAGTACTGTAAGACACAGCTATTTTACCAGACTATTTTCCAAAATTTGTCAACTTGTCATTACCATAAACCTTACCTTATATGCCGTGTTTTTAATATTTATGCTTAGTAACAATTGATTCCAAAAGTGACACTGACATTTCCATAATGCGATATTGATCAGCACAGTTCTGACCATGGACCAGAGTGTGCGGTACAAGGCTGCGGGATGTTCACTTTGCTTTTTCCGTGTGGTTCTTTTTGCCTTCCGTTCTGTGCCACAAACGTGTCGTACGCTCTCTGAAAACACTGCTCCATCGGCCCCTCGGCCCGGCTGGACCATGTCTGCTATTGTCTGCTTCTTATTCCACTAAGACCTTGGAAGACAAAGGGACGTCCATTAGCAGGAGAGGAAAGGATTAGCTATAGGTTTGAAATGACAGAATGGCCAGTGCGTCATGTCATGTTTGACTGCCAGTGCATTGTGGGATACTATGGATACTTTAAGCATCCTATCCTTGGGTATTTAGGGTTTTATAACTTGCTTTCCATGCTAATAACTGCCAGCAGAGGGAGCCAGTTTAAAAATAGCTTATCGGCAATTTTTAAACGATCCAAATGAGTCTATTGAAGAGGTATGGATTTTAAAAACATAGAGGAGCATTTCCTATTCTAACACCTACTGACATCATGCGGTGGGACCCAGCAACCGAGACTTGTGCATTTTATTTATTTTTATTTTTCTAATTATTTAAAATAGATAAAAATCAGGTGTGTTGGGAAAATGTGTTAGATAATTACCAGTTTTTTTAACTATTTAAAAAAATATATAGTTTACAAAAATGACATTCAAAAAGGGGATAAATAATTACACAAAAAAGAGGTGACATGTTTGCTAGTCTTGCTGATCATCATCAATCAAAATTAAAAAAGAAGCAAACTTTAATTTCAAGTTGCTCAAATATGCGACTCACGCCTGAGGGATTATGGTTCATAGAAACGTCACAAAATGAAGATTGTCACAGCCCCCGTTCAAGCTGAGAAATGTCTTCCTCAACCCAAAAATATGCAAAATAAAACGTCTCAAGGCTGCTGGCCAGGCTATGCAAGCTGCCATCCAAATTATGAACATCCCTTGAAGGACTTTCTGACTCATGGAGATATCGCGCTCCTGGAAACATTGTAAAGTCACAAGCACAAAGTTTTACTCTCATGCTTTTTTTTTTTTGCATTTTATTATGACCTTGCATTGAAATGGCAGCATACTAATGATGTAATGATGAGGGGTGATCATGAACAACATATAACGTCATTCATTAAACACCACAATATTGAACTAAAACAGCTTAATAACATAACTTCCTGTTCAAACCTGCAGAGCTGCCCGTAGGCTTTATTAGACAGGACAGCTGAGCGTGAAATGGGAATGAGAGTGAGGGGAGGACATGCAGTTGTCAGAGCGGGGATTCAAACTCATCACACTGCAGCCAGCGGCACATGGAGCCCGGCATGTGTGCAGCCGCCTTAACCACTCCACCACCAGGCAGCACAAGCCCTGCCTTTTAAGACTGTCATTTGCATATTTCAATTTTTTGTAAAGTGGCTATTGGACATGCGCCACTCCGAGTCTTATTGTTGAAAATAGAGGTTAAAAGGAGTAAGAAAAAGGGAGTAAGAAAACAGGATTAATCAAACATGCAAAATACTTCCAGCAAGGTTAAAACCTCATGAAAGTGGGTTTTGCATAATAATATGTCACCTTTAGATTCATGAATTAAATGTAATGACATAATTTGAATCAGATTTGAATTATAACCTCTTTTTTAAGGCCCTGTAACATGAGTGAAAGACCTGTTTTTGTTTAAACCGGTGGCCTGGGATCTTCACTGACAATAGTTTCCACATGGAACATTCCCCTCTCCCACAGGGCACCTTTGTGTAACAGTTAACGTCATGTCAAAGCCATTTTCACCTGTGCTCTGTGTCTCCTAACCTCATCTAGATTACCTTCTGAAATTGTGAAACTGAAGACTATATTTAAAAAAACTAAAAAAACAAGGACGACTTATTCTTTGCGATGTCATACGAAATATTCACTGCATACTTCATTGTTCAGCTTGGATGGGTATTTTGTACATGTTTTGAATTATTTCCTGTATTGATCACTACACTATGGCCCCTGATCGGCCCCCCGCTTCATCTGTGTTTCACTGAAAAAAGGTTGGGCGCCCCTCTAAAGCCTCGTTTGAATATAGTTACTTTAATGTCAACCAAAAAAGAACACACACATTGTAAAGTGCTACAATAAAAGCATTTAAAGGACACAAACATCAAAAACATACCTGGAGTTGTCTTAAGCTTAAGTCATGCTTGTTTGATTAAAGGACAAATATTCAGCATTAATTGTATTGTTATCAGCGTCTCATGTTTTAGAGGAAAAAAAGACCAAAAAAGAGAACGTGACTTTGGATTTTCCCACACTAATAACTGCCCTTTTGGCTCCATCCACAGGCTGCAAGGAGAATCAAGTAGAAGAGAGAATCCTTTCCTCCGACATGCTAATGTGTCCACACAGTTGTAATGAACGTGATTTGAGGCAGAAATGCTCAGAACGAGTCTGGAGATGATTTACCGATGATTTAAAAACAGCACCGAAGACCTCGGGGGCCATGATACAGGTCCAATCACAGAAGAGTCTTTTTTGTGCTCGGAGGGGAGAGGTCTTTCCAAACAGGATTCATCAAACAAACGTGAATGACGCTAAATACTACTCCAGGTATGATAACAATGTTAGAACATAGTTAAAAACTCAAAAGTCAAAAGTTTAGTCTTAATCCTGGTCCTGGTTTGGTCCTGGTTTAGTCTTAATCCTGGTTCTGGTTTGGTCCTGGTTTGGTCCCGGTTTGGTCCCGGTTTGGTCCTAGTTTGGTCTTAATCCTGGTCTTGGTTTGGTCCCGGTTTAGTCCAGTACTACGTTAAGAAACCATTTTTAGTCACCAGTTTAGTCCAGTCGCAGGTTTGAAGTGTGAAAATCATAAATGAATCAAATGTTTGAGAGGTTGTTTTGATAGTTTTTTAGTGTACAAATTTAAAATGTGATTAAGAACGTCATGGCCCTCAAAAGAGATGCTCATGTTTATTGGAATTTTTTTCACAGTTCAGGGTTCTGGCAATTCTGATGTCAAAAAATACAAAAAAAACACTTCAAAATGATGAACCAATCCACCAGAGAATATCATGTGGGCTTTTTGTACACACATTTTTAAAGGTTCTCAGACACGAGACGTAAAGTAAAGGTACAAGAACAGGTTTAAAGGACACGGACGATACAAATATTGCTGAATATTTGCAGTAAAAAATGCCTTTCACTTTGATCTACAAAAAGCATTGCACTACATCAGATCCAGCGTGATTTGGCAAACCTTCTCCGTGCCAATCAATACCATGCTTTATTCTTTTTCTTTTAGCAGAGATTCAATCCCATATGAAATGTAGCGTTTTCCCGGGGCACTTTTAATTATTATACAGTTACTGAATCATAATAAAAATTGGATATAACGACTTCCTGTCCAGAATTACCCCCCTTTCCCCCTGGATACTGCCCGTGCCTGCACAAAGATCATCATAAAGCAAATAGCCCATATGGAAAATCATCTTATCAATCTAAATAATTTTCACATTTTTATCATTCCCGATTGCGCCGCCATCTTTGTTTTGCATGGCTCGCGTCGCCCGCAGCTCTTGGCTCCGTTCCCGCTCGAGTATTCTGAAAGCGAGCTCATTTGTGGAGCGCACTGCAGGCTCCGCGATGCTGCGCTCGCCGCCTTTGTGCCTTTCATTTCAGCTTAAATAATTGATGTGAGCGTTGGTTCCTTGTAATCATTCCCACAGCTCGGCGATGGAGACTGTAGCTGATCTGTTAAATATGTAATAGTTGTTGTCTTAGTGCCAGGATTCCAGTGGTAAGATATAGGTGTTTTTACAGTTCTATTTCACCATAAGACAGAGTTGTAATTCTTGTCTCACTTGTACTCTCAAAACATCAACATCACCATTTCAAAAGAAAATATCTCATTTCAAGACAAGATAAAAGAATTTACAATAAGGCTGAGCAAAATAATGTCTGTTTAAAAAAAACGTCAAATTCTTTTATTTTTTAACTATTTCGCCGACTCTTTCCTAAAGCGCTGTGTCAAATATTTTTCTAGTGCTGATTAAACTCTCTTTCATCCCCAAAGGATTAATAACTCATCGCGCGCCTTCATTTTCGGAACTCGTTTGTAACAAAATGGAACAGGCAGGATGGAACCTATATTGCCTTTAACAATTTGGTTTGCCTCTGTCAAGCGCCACTGAACTGTCCATCGCTCATGCCGTTCTCTATCATGGTGTGGCTTGATTTGAATTTGACTTGCGCAATGCATTTTGGGATCGAAACACTCCCAGCAGCGTCATCACAACAAACATGGCGGCGCCCGTGTCCCCCGCATGTTTCCCCCCGCTCGCCTTCGCTACCAAAATAAAGGATAGCGGCGTACAAAAGGTCGATTGGAATATCTTAAAATCGGGTTGATCGAGACGTTTTCCGTCATTGACTGTTGAAGCCTGACCCCTGGTGGTCACTCCGAGTCAAAAAATGGCAACAGTTGGATCTTTTTTTATGCCTTCAAAGTAAAAAAAAAAAAACAACCGACCCACTTGAAAAATGTTGGGTCGGGTTACAGCAAACAGACACTTTATTTGGGGCAGCCTAAGCCAGTTAATACTTCAGGTATGTGCTGTCAATCATGCACCCAACTGCTAATGACGACTGAGGAGCTGTTCATATATTCACAACAATTAAAACAAATCTGATCAAATTACGATTATGATCACTTTATTTAAACTATAATTAGTTTACTATAACATTACTTTGAAAGAAATGAAACGTACAGCTCAGCACATAAAAACCACAACATTTCCCGCCTTATTAATCTTAATAAAACGTATTAAACGGCAGCAGAGGCGACACAGGCTTGTAAACAAAACTGACAAAACTGTCCATGAGATCATCACCAGTTGAGTTCATCTACATGCTGCCTAGATGTGTTACCCACCAAATTTCTAAAGTCTGTGCTGAACAGTTTGTTAGCACCATTCACTCACATAGTTAACATGTCGCTTCAATCTGGAACATTCCCAATGTCTTTGAAAACTGCGGTCATAAAGCCTCTCCTAAAGAAGAGCAGTCTTGATGCCGCAGTACTGAGTAATTACCGGCCCATCTCTAATCTGCCATTTTGGGGCTAAGTCCTTGAAAAGGTTGTTTACCAACAGCTCACAGATTTCCTCTTAATAAACAACTCATTTGATGTTTTTCAGTCAGGTTTTAGACCTCATCACAGCACTGAGACTGCTCTTGTCAAGGTGACAAATGACATCCGCCTGAACACTGACACGGGCAAAGCCTCAGTCTTAATTCTGTTAGATCTGAGTGCTGCTTTTGACACTGTCGATCATGGGATCCTCTTACAGAGACTAGAGGACTGGGTGGGCATCACTGGCACTGCCCTAAACTGGTTAAGGTCCTATCTGGAAGACAGGAAGTACTTTGTTGAAATTGGTAGCTGTGTCTCAGACCACATGACCCTGACCTGTGGAGTGCCCCCCTCTACATGCTGCCTTTAGGTCAGTTGATACGCAGTGAAAATGTGTCCTATCACAATTATGCAGACGACACTCAGATCTATGTTTCACTGTCGGCAGGTGACTATGGACCAGTGGATTCACTCTGTCACTGCATCCAACAGATCAGTGTGTGGATGCAAAACAACTTTCTCCAGCTGAACTCAGACAAGACTGAAATAATCGTTTTTGGCCCACAGAAACAAAGAGAAAGTGTTAGCGGTCACCTCCAGAGTCTCGCTCTAAAACCTACAAACCAAATTAGAAATCTGGGGGTAATAATGGACTCAGACTTGAACTTTAATAGCCACGTCAAATCAATAACATCAGCAGCTTTTTACCATCTAAAAAACATTGCCAAAATAAAAAATATAGTGTCAAAACCAGATTTAGAGAGACTTATCCACGCGTTTGTCTCCAGTAGATTAGACTACTGTAACGGCCTGCTCACTGGCCTCTCCAAACGAGCTGTAAAACAGCTGCAGTACATCCAGAACGCTGCTGCTCGGGTCCTGACTAGAACCAGGAAGTACCATCACATTAGTCCTGTTCTCAGGTCTCTGCACTGGCTCCCTGTGGCTCAGAAAATAGACTTTAAAGCAGCTCTGCTTGTGTACAAGTCTCTCCACGGTCTAGCACCAAAGTACATCTTGGTGTTAGTGCCATTATGAACCATCTCGGACTCTGAGGACCTCAGGGACCGGCCTCCTGCTGGTGCCCAGAGTCAGGACTAAACATGGGGAATCTGCCTAAAAACGTGTTGTGGTGTGTCACTTTTCCATCTCTTCTACTGTTCAAAGACTCTTGCACAGTTCTATGCATAACACGCATTTTTCAGCAGGAAAATTTCAATCTAAAGTTACTGGGGCTCGTCTCTGTAATCCCAATTAAAATGTGTCATGTGTAAGAGTAGTGTGTTACTAAAAAGTTCTAAGTTCTAAGTTCTAATTAGGCTGCCCCAAATAAAGTGTCTGTTTGCTGTAACCCGACCCAACATTTTTCAAGTGGGTCGGTCGGTAGGTAAATTCTTATTTTTTTTACATTGAAGGCAGGGGTGAACATGCGGGGGACACAGGCGCCGCCATGTTTGTTGTGATGACGCTGATGGGCGTGTTTCCCTCCCAGAATGCAATGCGCAAGTCAAATTTAAATGAAGCCACACCATGACGCAGAACGATATGAGCGGTGGCCAGGGCAGTGGCGCTGACAGAGCCAAATCAACATGTTAAAAACAATGTTGATTGTTGGTTGGTTGCATGGTCTGTTTCATACAGAAGCATATATAAGTCCAAAAATGAAGACGCATATGCGTTGAACAATGCGTTATTTGTCCCTTGGGATTAAAGATAGGTTTACCAGCGCTATAACATTATTCTACACGGTGCATTAGGAAAGACAGATTTTTTTTTCTTCAGTCGGCTAGTTTTATACCGGGTCGGTCGGGTTACGGCAAACAGACCTATTATTTTGCTCAGCCTTACAATAATCCATTACCAACTCAATTCACAACCATCCGAAGTACAAAGAATACTAATACAGTATAGAATAGAATAGTAATATATAAGTTCAGAAAGCTTTGCCCTTGCACATAGGTTTTAGACAAACAGAACAACGGTAAGTTTTCTCTGGCTAGGTTTAAATGCACACCAATATCTGATCATTATCTGATTTCTGGAGTTTCAGATTATTGAAATGTCATGTAAAGAGTAATCTGTTTCTATTCTGATTGTTCACACTTGGTTTTGACTCGGACATGTGTGCAAAAAATGTCTAATGAGAAACTAGTTTAAGATTTGGAGTTATTTTAAAATCCAAATACCACAGTTACTGACAACTTAATTACATATCAACATCCAAACAAACACCAAAAATCATCTTAAGTTTAATTATTGCCTTTGATCATTCTAAATATCCAATCTTTACTGTCCGTGTGAACACCAGTGACCGGACCCCGGACCCTTCTTGCTGTGAGACTCATGTGCTAACCACCACCTCGTAGCTAACAGTGAGCCGTTTGTGACTCACATTTTGGCTGTCAGTCTCTGAACTGGGTCAGTATGTCACGGTTTGTACTACCCTGATTTCCCACTGTGTTTTTGCTCTGTTCCCGCGGCGCCGTGAGCTGGAGTCATTCATTCATCTGCCCCGGATCCCGCTCTGCACCGCATTTAGCCACTGACGTGAACCAAACACAACTGCTAGCGCAAATCACATTAGCTTTGCTGGTTTTCCCAATAACAATGTCCCACATATGCTGCACGTATCTCCTAATTGTGAAAAATATAACTGTTTTCTCGTCATAAAGCTGCGGTTATTACTACACAATGACACTTTTGCATTGGTGATTTTGGTTGTGTTTTATGCGCTGTAAAGTTTATTGCTGTGAGGAAGTTGCGAGAGAGCAGAAAACATTTTTAAATTGCAATCTTAAAATATTCTTCACACAAAAAACAAAAAACCCCATCGCTGTAAGCTGTTGTTCATATCTTCTAACTTAATAATCCACACGGCGAGTTTAACCACGATCGCTCCGCAATATTCAGCCTCGCGAATAGCGTCGTTTCTCACGCGATGCTAGCGTGCGGCATCGACATGATTCTGCTAAATAAATCCAGCTCAATACAAACACATGCAAATTTTGCCAGGCGCCCGCGGACTCTGCGTAGCCCGCCCGACACCTCCACTGCGAGCGCTGATAAAACATTCAGTGCTTGTGGGGGCTGGGACTGCAGCGATAAGCAGGGGTAGAGCGGAGTGGAACCCGCAACCCCCCCCCCCCCAGCAGTGAGAGAGACAGGGGGGAGGAGAGGGAGAATGAGAAGATGAAGAGATGCTTGAAATATTAAGATGCAGGTTCGAAAAGTGCTGTCAGGCTGTTGTGATGTGAAGAGTGTAGAGAAGAGGGAGAGAGAATTATTCAAAATATATATATGAGTTTGAGTTGTATTTATGTCAAAAGAGGGCAAACTGTAACCCTGGTGTCATTTTTTTTTGCTGCTCAATGGGTTGAAATAGTTTGTCTGCATGAAAAGCCTTTTAGGGTGTCTTGAAAAGCGCTATACAAGTGTTTTGTATTTCATTATCACTGTTATGGATTGGCTTTTGCTGGTTTGTCTTGCTCCAAAAGCTTCATGTATCTATGATTAAAATGTTCAGTATTTTCTTTATATATATCAAACAAAAGCAAAACAAAACCAAAACAGGGAGGTGTACCTTAACAAAATGAACATGAAGACATCATCAAAAACTGTCCCATGTTCATTCGCTCTCGTTTTCCCTCCCCAACATTTTTTTATGTCCAACATCGTCCATCATTTTCTCTTTCCACTTTTTCTTTGGGGGCAGTTTAGGTTGTTTTCGCCGGGCGCAGCTCTTTGAACACAGATAAGACACTTGCTCCTTGTCCCCCAGCAGACACAAGCTGGGGGACTTGGGCAGGTCATATGGTTCAGGTTAAGGTTACACTTTAACACTTTATTGTCCACGTGGGGAAATGTGTCAACACCACACTGTGCAAACTCCACTCTAATGTGAAGAGAAAGAGCCAGTATGAGCAGTTTTAAGGGAAGACTTCAATTTAAAGATATCAATTTGAAATATATCCTGCAGTGTACTTATATTTACTTAAACGTAAACAAAAATGAATTGCAAGTTTTTCATCATCTAAGGTTTTTGTATAAGACATTTAAGAGTAAATGCCTTGTAAAAACAAATTCACATATTAGGGACATTTAAATCTGAAAAATGGACAGAGCCAGGTTTAAATTCCTTTTGTTCGTTTTGTTGACCAGATACCAAAAATATATATGGTTTTATTATGGTAGGTGGGATTATTTAGTTTTTGAGTAAACTCGATCTGACCGAAAATTGGCCTACATTTTAAAATGAGGCTCAGAATTAGATCTAAATCTTTCTGTCAAAATGTTTTTCAAGTTTGAAATGAAAGTGCTACTTTAAGAGGTGATCTTTATATCCCTATGGAGGAAAATGCCTTTAAGAAAATAGTCTTTGAAGTTATTATGAACCATGTAGTAGATTAAAGGAAACATATCTTTTTATGTAGGAGCAGATTGGACAGTTTTGTTGTGTCTATGTCAAAGTTTATAGTTTGAGAGAGCAAAATGACCAAAAAACAAGAGATAGAAACAAATGCTTTGCCTGTGGTGTCTCGCCTTAATGCAAACTCCATCTTCCACACTGGGAACAGTGGGAGCTGTTAACCATGACATAATGCCTTCTCATCGGGTTCCCATATGCACAATAATTGTCTGTCGTATTCTATAATAGCACTCTCCATTTGATCATGTTAGACAAATGGAATGGGCCACAAAATGAATTACCCACTGGTGCCATAACGCCGAGTCCATTCTACCCCATTAACTATTCATTATCTTCTTATGAAATCCCAACAACAGCAGCTAATATGCCCCCGGATGCATATTTACAGAGAAAATGTACAAGCTATCGTAGCAGCCTAAACTGAGTGGTGATGAGTGGAGATATTAGCGTGGTAAGTGAAGGAGCTGGCCGTTAGGGGCATAATCGCAGAGTCATGGAGTCAAAGCATTAGCGCCGAGTGGTAGGCGAGAGCAAGTTGTGGAATGCCATCAGAGGACAGAGGAGTGGTGATGGTTGGAAGTAGCCAGGGCAACAGTGGAGGCTAATGATGGGAGAATGAAGAGACGTGGGTGTGATTGGACATGCAGTGAATGATAAAGGTTTGCAGAGAAGCCAGAGATAAAGATACAAGTTTGAAAGAGCGAGTTGGAGGAGATTCCAGAAGAAGAAGAAGAAATCTCAAAATGGTATCGACACAAGTCTCACAATAATATTTGGGGCAGTCACAATAATTATTTTGTTGCAGCGTCAGCTTAAGAAACAGTGGGAACTACATAAACCATGATCCTTGGTTCCATTTCAGTGCAGACAACATGAAGACATTACTGTTTTGAAAGGAAAAATGATCATTTCTACAAGCGACTGATATATCGCTGCAGTATCGGTGCCAACCAATATTCAAGTGATTGATGCCGATTTTAGCCGATTCATTCACAACATATTTCTTTGTTCACAACGTTAAAAAGTGTTAAAATAGCCAAACAATATATATAACATTTCAGCCAAATATCGGTTCTCAGCCCAAGCTTTTCTGATAACATCGGTATCAGAATATACCTAAACATTTCCAGATCGGTGCATCGCTAATTTCTGCTTTACTGTATCATACTGTGAGCTGCATGTTGTGATAATAATCATACATCAATGATATTTACTGCGAGAATGACCTGTGAGTCGGTTAAACCGCAGAGTTAACCATGCCAATATTTCCTTCACAATATTAACATTTATACCAATTTTGTATAACTTGAAACGAATCGTAAACCTATATTTGTACATTATTTCTTGAAAGAGGCACGAGGAGTCCGGCAGGGATACGTTTTGTCCCCGAGCCTTTTTAAACCGCACTGCACATTGAAATGATATTTAGACTACAGAGGCCTGGAAAGCTCTGACCTTCTGTGTCGATAATGAGCTGTAGTTAGCTTATCTTCATGTTAGCCTCGTGTCAATTCAAACTCAAGTGCCTCTTTCTTGTGTCAATCAAACTCAAGTGCCTCTTTCTTGTGTCAATCAAACTCAAGTGCCTCTTTCTTGTCTAAATCCACATTCTTTCAGCCACTAGCATTGCCTGCTGCTGTAGAAAGGTGTCATTGGTACACTTTTGTTGCTGCAGTGAGGAGTAGTCTGCATACGCTGGTGTTTGAGTGGGTTTCTTGATGAAAGGAGCTGTGAGTTCCTTGAAAATAGAAAAGCGCAACATAACAAGTGACAGTTTTTACCGCTTAACTAACTAATTGTCAATCTATTAAATTGAATTGTTTAATATCATTTTCAGTGTCTTTTACAGTTATGCTAGATTTGAAATAGAAAATAAGATAAGATAAGCCTTTATTTGTGCACACAATGGGGACATTTCGGTGTCTCAACGCAGTAGATACAGGAGTAAAAGAACAGATAAGTTACAAGAAGCTTTAAAAAACACTCTCTTATAAACAAAACCTCTCATACTCTTAGTAAGTAATAGAAAGAAAAATAAAAATAAGACAAAAATAATAATAATGGCAAAAGTAAACACTCTTATTTACAGCAGTTATATGCACATGAATATGACATTATTGCGTATGAAAATGTATTCAGTCCAAAATGGGTTTGTTTGTTTGTCTGTTTGTGGCGAGTGGATTTAGCTACAACAGTTAGAAGGACGTGACTTTTGTGATAAGCAGATGTTTTTAGCACTTGAGTTCCCGATGGCGGGTGTTTAATATTTAATATACTTTTCACTCAGAAATATTGGCCACGATACCTTTTTAGGGTTTTTTTTTGTAGCCAACGTTTGGCGATGAGTCTGTAAGTGAACGTGACAAGCAGCTCTGAAACAACTGGTGAAATATTATAGAAATACAAGGAGTTGTCTACTTTTTACCAAACATTGTACTTCAACATGTATTCTAGTATTGAGTACTATTACACTGTACAATATGTTATTCTGAGTGCAATTATTTCTGTTAAGGTGAAAAATTAGAGATCGTAAATTTGAAAAAAACATCCTGATGTATTATTTTTACATAAATAAGCTGTTTTATCTGCACAAACGGTTTTGAACGTATTTGGGATGTACAAATCCAACAAATGGATAAAGCCAGGTTGAAATGTCTCCTACAGCAGATGGACTGGATGGATAGATGGATTTTGAATCATATTTGGCATTTGAACAAACTTGAACTCAAAATTGTCATAAAAATTAAAAATTTGCCTTAAAACAAATCAGCCTTAAGGTTAGATTTATTTAAAATATCAGTTTGATCTGTAAACGTCTTAAGTCGAAGTTTGTTAAGTTTGTTCGTTTGTGTAAGGAATATTTTAAGGGCTGATCTTTATGTTTCTGGGGGAGAGAAATGTATTAAAATAAAACAGGCATTGGAGTTATAATGTCACTTATAAATATATGGAATAATAAAATAATAAAACATCTAAATGTGTAAATTGGACAATGTTCAGACAATGTTTCCAATGCTTATATGTTTTGTAATTGAAATAAATTATTTATCAGTAGTGTCTCAAATTCCAAACATTTGATTTTGGTAAATATACTTATTATTTGATGAGTCAGGTCTTATATTTGGTTAAATTGTGAGTAATAGTCAAATAAATTCCTGAATTATCATGAATAGAATGTAGTAACTTCCAACCTAATATATTATAGTGTTTTTGGTGAGGATGTTTTGATGATTGTGACTTCAGCGTTTGCCAGATTAGAACATTTCTCAAGCATTAGTGGATGTTGGACCACAGCTAAAGTAGACTTGAATGCAGTTAAATGCTAGTCTAATTTCCATCCTGCTACACATAAGTAATAATAGCTCAGACGAATGGTATGTTTCCACTGGTCCACTTTGTGTCTGTACTGTCTTAAGTGACCCGTACTGGCCTGTTTAAGATGAGGTGAAAACAAGAGGGCCAAAAACAGATAGAAACGCTGACTTGATGCTGTGATAAACAGCTGTATTTCCCATTATATGTTGAGAGCCACAAGACATAGCAAAGCTAGCGCGGATTAGCATCAGCTGTTTCTTGATTATCAGTGCACAATGCATGCCCAGTGCAATAAATGCAGGAAAAGCTGGTGGTAAACTGAAAGTAGTTTCTTGTTTCCTCTAGTTTTATCCACGTCTCGCAGCCGCACTAACTTGGAATTACTAAAACGCCTTTTTGTAAATTGCTGAGATCGGCCTTATGATTAAAAAATATGATTTGGGTTTGATTTAGATTTAATTTACTAAGAGAACATGTGTTTGGGTGATTACAGCTGCTTCTTCCTAAATACATGTTGCAGACTTCCATCTCTGCAGGACCTGAACGTCTCCAGGGCTCTGGGACGAGCAGGTCGGATCACTAATTGTTTCACCCAACTCACTCTAATCATTTCTGTTTTCAAACTGTGTTCAAAAGGCTTCCACAGTGGCCTTGAAGGTTGGGACCAGGTCAGACTAGAACAACTTTTCAAACAAAGTCTTTGAAGCACATCTTAACCTTGTTCAAACCCATTTATTACAGAGCATCTAAAAGGTCCAGACATGTTTGTTGTTGTTTTTTCTCTTCCGTGCATCCACAATTTTTCCAAATCACCATCCACCAGTGGGATATTTCAGTGAACTTGCATTTACCTCACTATGAACTTTTGTACTTGTATATTCCTAAGACAAGTGACCATTTTTACCGTGTTTTTACAGTGCTCCATATTATAGAATGGAGATTTTAATGCACCTATAAAAAACAGACTTATCTTTTCAAGCAGACACAATATGCTTTATTTATTTGGGTATTTTGGTTATTGTGTGTACGTGACCCAGTATTCACTCCGCATAGAGGCGTATTAACATTACCCATATGTATACAGTCTTTGAAAGCCTATTCACTGTGGAAAGAGACAGGATTGTGAAAACAGCAGGAAAGATACGGACTGTTGGGTCCAACTTGAGTCAAATCTAGATTACAGTAGCCATATCAGCGGGGTTTAAAAAACATAAGGGGGATTTGATGCTTTCTTGTTTTTGTTGTATATATATGTAACATTCATATGGGTTTAAAAATGGTCTTACAAAACATGTTCTTCCTCTTGAATTGGTCATTGGTGATATACTTTATCCCTTTTGATGACCGTGTAGATCCTTCTTTTAAACACATTTCCAAACACATACAAAACTCAATTGGTAAATGATTTTATTAAATTAAATGAAAGCCTTTGCTTCATTTTCAAAACATGACTGGTCTGTGAGATCAAAAAATGTCAACTATATTGTCAAATAAAGACATTATTGGGACGTTCTGCTTAGTTGATTAATATGATGATCATACTATACATACTTTCATCAGGGATGATGCATCACTGCTGTCATAGTAACAATAAGAATATTTTTTTCAATGGGCAAAAGTGCTCAAAAAATCACCGACCCAAGAAGTTATATTGTGTAAATCCTGTGACATATTGTAATCACATACACAGTGGAATTGAATACCGGTATTAATACCTCAGGTCTTCAGGAGTGACAGGGCCACTCCTGAAGACCTTCTCCTGTACGGTGTGGCCTGCTGGAGCAGCAGCATCACAGAGAGGGAGAGGAAGAGGCTGGACAAAGTCATCAAGAAGTCCAGCTCCGTCCTGGGCTGCGCTCTGGACTCGGTGCAGGAGGTGGGGGACAGGAGGGTCCTGGCTAGATTCACATCTATGCTGGACCATGAGTGTCGCCCCTGCAGGACACTATGTCCCCTGCAGGACACTCTGTCCGCTCTGGAGAGCAGCTTCAGTGAGAGACTGATCCACCTTCGCTAGGTGAAGGAAAGGTTTCGCAGGTCTTTCCTTCCTGCTGCTGTCAGACTTTATAACAAACACTGTTAGTCCTAAACACTCAATACTGTCATATTCATGTGCAATTACTGTGCAATTCATGTGCAATTACTGTCGTGATCACATGCAATGGTATTTATTTGTTTATTTTATCTTTATTATTTTCCCCTCCATCCCTTGTTGGGAAATGGGAGGTTTTGTCTATGGGAGTTTTTGTTTATAGGAGATCTTCTACTGAGAGTGTTTTTCAAACTTCCTATAAGTGATCTGTTCTTTTCCTCTGTATCTACCTCTGTATCTACCTGCGTTGCATCAATGAAATTTCCCCATGTGTGGACAATAAAGGATTATCTTATCTTATCTTATAATTAGTTGATTATGCGTGTTATCTTTTGTCATTTCAGGTTCACTGTGATCCGCAGAAGCCCCGATGTGACTGCAACAGAATAGGACAGTATGTGTGACTGCAGCAGGATGGGACAGTATGTGTGACTGCAGCAGGATGGGACAGTATGTGTGACTGCAGCAGGATGGGACAGTATGTGTGACTGCAGCAGGATGGGACAGTATGTGTGACTGCAGCAGGATGGGACAGTATGTGTGACTGCAGCAGAATGGGACAGTAGGTGTGACTGCAGCAGGATGGGACAGTATGTGTGACTGCAGCAGGATGGGACAGTATGTGTGACTGCAGCAGAATGGGACAGTAGGTGTGACTGCAGCAGGATGGGACAGTATGTGTGACTGCAGCAGGATGGGACAGTATGTGTGACTGCAGCAGAATGGGACAGTAGGTGTGACTGCAGCAGGATGGGACAGTATGTGTGACTGCAGCAGGATGGGACAGTATGTGTGACTGCAGCAGAATGGGACAGTATGTGTGATTGCAGCAGGATGGGACAGTATGTGTGACTGCAGCAGAATGGGACAGTATGTGTGAGTGCAGCAGAATGGGACAGTATGTGTGACTGCAGCAGGATGGGACAGTATGTGTGACTGCAGCAGGATGGGACAGTATGTGTGACTGCAGCAGAATGGGACAGTAGGTGTGACTGCAGCAGGATGGGACAGTATGTGTGACTGCAGCAGGATGGGACAGTATGTGTGACTGCAGCAGAATGGGACAGTAGGTGTGAGTGCAGCAGAATGGGACAGTATGTGTGACTGCAGCAGAATGGGACAGTGTGTGTGACTGCAGCAGGATGGGACAGTAGGTGTGACTGCAGCAGGATGGGACAGTATGTGTGACTGCAGCAGGATGGGACAGTATGTGTGACTGCAGCAGGATGGGACAGTATGTGTGACTGCAGCAGGATGGGACAGTATGTGTGACTGCAGCAGAATGGGACAGTATGTGTGAGTGCAGCAGAATGGGACAGTATGTGTGACTGCAGCAGGATGGGACAGTATGTGTGACTGCAGCAGGATGGGACAGTATGTGTGACTGCAGCAGGATGGGACAGTAGGTGTGACTGCAGCAGGATGGGACAGTATGTGTGACTGCAGCAGAATGGGACAGTAGGTGTGACTGCAGCAGGATGGGACAGTATGTGTGACTGCAGCAGGATGGGACAGTAGGTGTGACTGCAGCAGGATGGGACAGTATGTGTGACTGCAGCAGGATGGGACAGTAGGTGTGACTGCAGCAGGATGGGACAGTAGGTGTGACTGCAGCAGGATGGGACAGTAGGTGTGACTGCAGCAGGATGGGACAGTAGGTGTGACTGCAGCAGGATGGGACAGTATGTGTGATTGCAGCAGGATGGGACAGTATGTGTGACTGCAGCAGGATGGGACAGTAGGTGTGACTGCAGCAGGATGGGACAGTAGGTGTGACTGCAGCAGGATGGGACAGTAGGTGTGACTGCAGCAGGATGGGACAGTAGGTGTGACTGCAGCAGGATGGGACAGTATGTGTGATTGCAGCAGGATGGGACAGTATGTGTGACTGCAGCAGGATGGGACAGTATGTGTGACTGCAGCAGGATGGGACAGTATGTGTGACTGCAGCAGGATGGGACAGTAGGTGTGACTGCAGCAGGATGGGACAGTATGTGTGACTGCAGCAGAATGGGACAGTAGGTGTGACTGCAGCAGGATGGGACAGTATGTGTGACTGCAGCAGGATGGGACAGTATGTGTGACTGCAGCAGGATGGGACAGTATGTGTGACTGCAGCAGGATGGGACAGTATGTGTGACTGCAGCAGGATGGGACAGTATGTGTGACTGCAGAGGTGCCATCACTCTGCTCTGGGCCCTCCATCTGCTGTGGAACATCTAGAAGTCTCGAGTTTCCCTGATGGACCCGGACGATGCAGGCAAAGCACTTCAGGGAGAAGCTCAGGGGTGTAAACAGGACAGTCAAGAAAGAAAATAGTGTATAAATTTGTTATACAACAGTTGCTGGCCTTCTGGTGGTCCCAAGAGTCTCTAAAAGCCCAGTAGGAGGCAGAGCTCCTGTGTTATGGAAAAAGCTCCTGTCCATGTTAAAGAGGCCGACACAGTCTCTTCATTTAAGTCCAGGCTTATGGTCAGGACAGTTAGGAACAGAAATATAAAGCTACAGCTTCAGCTCCGCTGCCCTAGGAGCAACTCTGGGGGAAGTATGACAACTTGAGCACTATCCTCTGATAAAGACAACTTATTCTATCAAACTATATTTAATGTTTAATTTCACTTGCAATCTGAAACAGTCTTTACTCCATATGGATGGTTCTTCATCTACCTCAAAGAACTGGTTCTCCTCCTGAAGAACTGGTTCTCCTCCTGAAGAACTGGTTCTCCTCCTGAAGAACTGGTTCTCCTCCTGAAGAACTGGTTCTCCTTCTCTCCTCTCGCATCCATCTGTCCATCTGAAGGAGTCAGATCTCTCCTTCACTGTGGAACTCCTCCAGGTTTCTACTTTTTCGTAGTTTTTCCTGGCCGAGAAGGAGGGACTAAGGGGACACAGGGTTCTGGGACATTTGTCTAAGGACACAGAATGCTGGGACACAAAATGCTGGGACACAGGATGCTGGGACACAGGATGCTGGGACATGTGTCTAAGGACACAGGATGCTGGGACACAAAATGCTGGGACACAGGATGCTGGGACACAGGATGCTGGGACATGTGTCTAAGGACACAGGATGCTGGGACATTGCCAAGTCCCTATGAACATTGTTTAATCTGTTTAAAAAGCAGCAACTGCTGTTGTGATTTTGGGTGTTACAAATAAATTGAACAGTAAGAGTGGTTTCCTGAGCATTCTACCTCATTCACATTATCCATTCACTTCATACTTAGTCGGTGGAGCTGAGGTTCTACTGTAGCCACAGCTAGACTCTGATCTCAAAAGGTCTTCAGGACAAGCTGAAGGACTGCAGCTTGTCCTTCATTTCATTTGGGGTTTTTTCAAAGAATTTTAGAATTTAGCTTCTATTTCAGTTCAAATGTTTCTATAACATCGATGGAAATAAGCGGGTGAAGTTCTCTCCACCAGAAAGAGTTCCACCGTGCACCATCAACATTTCAAAAGGCTTCTGTCGTGTAAGATTCTTTTACTGTGATTATTCAGTGTGTTCGTGATCACAACGGTCATGGTGCTTCTTTTTAATTTTAAAATCCAAGTCTTCTCTGTGAAAAGGAAAGGCCAAGGGTAGAACACAACATTTAAAACAAGACTCTTCAGCAGATTACATCGTCAATTTACTAAAGCTTGACATTTAACACATGAAATGAATCTCAGTAGCACTAACGCTTTTGTCTCATGCCCTTTGGTTGTTTTAGAATGTCAAGCTCTCATATAGACTTCATCAGGTTCAAAGATAGATATTTTATGGAAACAATAATGATATAAAATGAGAAAGAACTGGATGGAACATAGAATTCATCACAGAAAGTTTTCATCTGAATCCCAGCCGTTCATGTTGAAGTTCATATTCTATTTACTAAAACCAATATTTTTACAGCAAAGCCACTGGGACACCAACAACTCTGGGTAAGATATATTTTATTTCTTTGATTCCAGGTTGTTTTGCAGCAATGTGGAGACTTTTTATGGTCTTAAAGAATAAACTACAACATGTGTAAGTCACTTTTTTACATTTAGTTCATTGTAAACCTCAAGATTGATGTAAAACAAGCTTAGTAATAGAAACAGGTCCATTGACTTCTTGTTCAAACATGCAGAACTGATAAGCCCCGCCTTTTCATTGTGAGTGTGATGAACGTTCATTAAAGGAAACATATTGAGCAAATGTAGCTTTTATTCTTGTTACAACAATGTTTCCTCGTCATTAGTTTACTCAAAGTTATATTTTGATTGGTTCCTACATGTTTGAGTTCATCCCGTTTTGTCCTGTAACTGAGGCTGAAGTGCGCAGCAAATTCCTGTTTTCACCTATCCCCTATCCCCGCCCACATCCCTGTACTTAGTTGTGATTATTTCAAAAATTCTGAGTGACACACGTAGAGTTCTAAAATGTCAAGTAGGCACTTTTCAAAAATAAAAACATGTAAATGACAATCTGCTGCTTGTTACGGGGAAATGTCACTATGAAGAGGCGGGGCTTATCAGTTCTGCAGTTTCGAACAGGAAGTCAGTGGTTTTGTTATATTACTAAGCCATTTTAGATCAATATTGCAGTTTACAATGAACACAATGTAAAATAATGTAATCTACTTATGTTGTAGTTCAATACTAAATACCTGAAAAAACATAGTACGTCTCCTTTAATGTATTGAGCTTATTTTTTGACAGTTTTATTTTAAGTGACAAGGTAAAAGTAAATGATTATAAGGCATTAAAGTCAGGTACAGCTTTCTGCTCCTCAGACTGTGACATCACACAAGGATAAATGCCACAAATGCTCTTTCCATTCACTCTTTCTTTTCATTCACTCTTTCTTTTCACTCACTCTTACACAGACTGGTCAATGACATTCTTACATTCATCATACGTTACTAAGATCTGCTGCAAAAATAGGTTTCAAATCTATACAACATTCACTGTGAGAATTCTTTTAACAGTTTCATTTGTTAGTGATAAAATCCAAGCTGTGCAAAATATGAAGGATGAAAACATTGAAGTCGTCATCTCTTTGTCATTAACTGGCTAAATGAAATATTAATAGTGATGAGCGTGCATGAACCCAGTGCTGGCATTTGGAAAGAAATATAGGCCATTCACAAGCTCCAGATATAATGGTTGGTTTGAGTGCTCCTCCTTCCTCGTATTGATTGACTTTTGACAAAACTTCTTCACATCGAGCAGTGTCCTCCAGGAAATATCCATTTTCATATTCACAAGTGGTCGTTTTTAAATGAGGGAACTATGGTCAGTGTGAAGAGCACGTGCTGCTGTGGATGTCCACAAGAGACACACACGTCCCATTTACATGTCCTCATGTCATTTTAACCCTGACACTTCCAGAAAGGATTCAACTGCAAACAAGCAACATTATTAAAGACATGAACTGACATATGGACTCAGTATTGTATTGTATATAATATATATTCATGTGGCTGAGTAACACTGGTATTGGCCAAAGTCTCTGGTAATGAACGTGTGGGAGGAAAACTGTTCCATGGACACGACACTTTTACAGCTCTGCAGCAGTTTTAGAGAAAACATATTGTTAAATTGACTGATTTTCCTCCTAAATGATCAGTCTAGACATTTTTACTTCCTCTTACAAAGTTTGAGTGGTTTCTAAGAAGGAGGAGGAGTTTCTTTTACAGAGGTGACAGACTGAAGAGGAGTAGACAAATAATCTAAATACTAAAAGAAATGTATAGAATGGGAAGGTGTGAAGGCTAATTTTACTCTAATAAATAATAATTATATTATATTCTATGCCCCTGCGAAATAACTGATGGATCCATCAAACTTGTTCCTTGTTTTTCAGTGTTCAGATTGGTTCTATATACATCTATTTTATCCTTGTTTTAGAAATCGATTCTAAAACTAAATTACTTTTGAGCAATATTTGTTTGTTTGTGATCATGGACCAATAACCAAGCAATATAGAAAATACTGTCCTAATATTGCTTATCTGCTCCATATTGGCGCATCCCTATTTAGTACTAAACTATAACTTTATATAGATTATTTTGTTCATTATAAACTGCCATATTGCTCTAAAAGGACTTCAAATCCTTTAACTTCCTGTTCTAAACAGAACTGCTTTGTGTGTGTCTCATTTGCATACGATCATTCCTCTAATACTTACACATGACATAAAACCCGCTCGCCTAAAAGTGCATAAACAAGTGCGCTGAGCCTCATAAACGGCTCGACTCCGGGGCATAAACACTTGTACTCGTGCTCACGCTGGCCCTTCGTGGAGCACTAAAAGCCAATAGCTCAGACTGTGAAGGAGTTACAGTTGTTAGCTCTCTTTTCTTCCTCCATGGACACTAAAGAGAGCGCGCTGCTAGTTTAACAGTAAATATAAGTGACTGTTCAATGGATGGCTCTCACATTACGCCGCTCTTTTATCATATTCTGCAAGCACAGAAGCACTCAAACGCCACAGTTGCGTTTAACGCCGGGGAAAGCAACGCCACACAAGCTTTAGCCAAAGGGTTTGACGTAAGGGAAGGTCTTGTAAAGAAAACAGGTTGGTAATAATGGTAATTGAATGGGCTGATGTTAAAATATATAATTGTATTGTGTTTGTGCAACAACAAGAGGCTCAACCGGTTCATTCTGCGCACAATCGGCTCGTTTCCACTGGTTCGTACGGTCCAAAAATGTCTCCACTGCTTTAAATGAACCGATCCATTGAAGCGGTCCATAGTGGGCCGCCAGTGGTTCGAGCTTCCAAAGTGGTCTGGCTACTCACCAGAGCGAGACGACTGCAGACGGAGATACAAACAGAAAATAGTACATACTCACCAAACGTATTTTAAGCCGATATACTGAGCAAAACTACTGCACATGAGTATTTGCTGATTCCTGTTCGTTAAAAAGTGCATCTAACTCTAGTCAAACCCAGTGTGCCGGATGTAACTGAATATTGAGCGTGTTCAGAACAGTTATTTAGCTAAAACCAGAGGATTATATTGTGGTATCTGATCATAATATACTGAATGAGTGAGAAAAATACAGTTCTTATAGAATGAGTGCATGTTCTAATTTGTGATAAAGGACTCTTACCTTCTAAATAAAAGTATAACAAACTGTGAAACCAAAACAAAAGGCTGTTTTAATGTCGTGTTTTTACATTATGATATCGTGCAATTCAATATGAAAGTATCCTGAAGTATTAGATTAGACCAAGGAACTAAATACATTTGAATGTAGGTATTCTGTAACTAAATACATTTTCAGCACAGTGCATTACATAAAGAGATGCATAAACTGGAACTGGAACGACTAAATGTATTTGTGATGGTTAATGCCATGAAAAGTGAAGTTTTCTGATCAGATCCAGGGTCCAAACGTGGCAAACAGGCAAAAAACAAAAAAACACCTGTCATTATGTTGCACATTATTGTCATAATGTGCAACATACGACTGAAATGTTACGCAGTACACCTTTAATAATAATGACAAAGTTCATGCGTGAACTTAAAGATGGACCAATTGAACAGACACTGGGATCGATACTTGTGCCTGACTGACATTTTAGTTCTTATTTCCTTTTGATTTGATCTTTTCACTCTCTGGTCTTGTTTTTTTTAATTTGTTTTATCTATTGTTCTTTTAAAAATATCAGAAAAGTTTCATGCATTATTATATTATGTTTAAAGAACCCGTATGTAACTTTCCGGAGGTAGATTGTCACCTGAATGATTCCAGGGAAATAGAAACAGAAAACCTCCAGAACATTCTCCATGCAACTACAGTAGATACATTATATGCCATAATGTGCACTCCAAACATCCAAATTGAACATATCTTTATTCGTGTCTATTTTTAGGCACAAATATTTTGTTTCGTAGTAGATCGTCATTTCTTTCGGTCCGTTACTGCAAATATCACGAGATTTAGTGAGAGCTTCGGAGCCTCTGGGGCCCTAACAGCTGTTTATGGTACTTTATGGTATTGTACATGCGTAATAACTGCAATTGCGCATCTGTGTCGTGCTATTTACACTGCATGTTGTGTATAGCAAGTAAACAGAGAGATTCACTTAAAACCCTCTAATGTGCTAATATCTTCTGTGCCTGTGTGTTAACCAAGACAAGATGGAGTGTCTAATTGTGCTGTTTAATTAGTAGTTTTCAAGGCGTTTCATTGCATTTAAGAACTGTTCCTGAGAGCGCCGTGTTGTCATTGACGAGCCACAACTGAAGACGGTGTGTGTGGCGTTTGTGCTGTTTCCGTGGACAGGAAGCACATGCCAAACATGGACAGAGCAGTAAATCCGTCTGCTCTTTATTGGCCTCCTCCGGTTTTGGGCTCTGGGGCAAATCCTGGACCTCTTTAAAATGAGATCCTCGCCGTGCTTTGTGTGCACAGCTGTTTTTTATGAGGTGAGAGCGGACGGCGAGGGACACAACGATAAACCTGTCACTCCGACGTGTCAGCGCCATTGGAGAAAAACAGATGAAAACATGGACATTAAGGATGCAAGATTAAAAGCGAGAAAATCAAAAGAAGCAAGTTAAATAGTCAAAATAAGAACATGGCAAAGGCTATTGAAAGATTTGTGGAGGCAGTCCGAGTCATAGAGAGGATGCATGTAAAGAATGAATACATAAAAGTGCAATGAAAACAGCCACAATGAAATAATGCCTGTCGTTTGGTCTTTTTTTGGCTGAAAATCTAGAATAAAAAGGAAATGTTGCTAGAGAAATTGTTAGTGTGTTTTGGGATTGTCCGGCTGTTCCTAAATGAACCAATCATCCTTGGTCAAATAATTCCCAATTACGACTTGTAAATTTACACAGTTATAAATGCATGCTAATGTTATGCTAATGTTGCTAACGTCTACACGGAGCCACTGTCGACGAAAGCAAAAATTCACTGTCGGACAACGTTTTCCGACCTCCAACGCAATGGAAACAACAGATAGCCTGGAAAAAAAGACTCTGACAAAGAAGTGGAGGACGCAGAGTGAACCTGGGGTCAAATAACAATGTGCAAAATGCAATTCATTTCAAAATGGACTTAATTGCCAATCACTGGAGTTGGACAAATATGCAAAGAGATCTATGCCAGACATCTAAATGATTCATACAGCCACATTTGGTTTTTGTTCCCTCGCTATATCTTGTTTTGTGTTAGTTTTTCTTTTATTTTCAGACATTTAAAGCACAAATTGATGCCATACCAACAGTTTTGATAAAGATATCCAGCAACAAGAATGATACACTCCTTAATACAGTTGCATTACCTCCATTAAGCACAATGCACACACACACACACACACACACACTCCTGTACATATATAAATAGGTTAAGGTTTAATGCAATAACCACAAAAGCCTTGTGTCCTGTTCAGAACCTTACTTTCCATTTCAATTCCACTTAGCGTTCTCATCACTCAGCATTAGCATTCTAACCTCCACTGATTTCATTAAACAGTTCAAATATGGCCGTCTGTCTGTGGCCCCCAGTTTGACCTTTCCAGAGGGGTCATTCTCAGGGCACGATCCCGCCGCTGTTGGACAATTATAGTTTACAACAATCCTTTTATTTCCAGAGGGAGCATTAGGAGAGTTGATAGAAAGAAATGTACGTTACTGTAAAGGGATGACAGTGTTTCCCAATCAGAGGGGCGTGGGCTCCTGGGGGTGAAGCCGGAGACTGTTCATATCTCTGTAATTACTGGGCCTATTCATGTGAAATAAAAACGAGCACAAAGTTCAAAGTTTTTTCTGTCAGAATAAATAAATATTAAAGAAAGTAAAGTGAAGTATGTTCACAATAGCTTCAGAAAGTGGTGCCCTCATGAGAGGAGAGGTTCTGCAGGTCTTTCCTTCCTGCTGCTGTCAGACTGTATAACAAACACTGCTAACCCTGACCACGTGCAATACTGACTTAACCATGTGCAATACCGTCATATTCATGTGCAATACTGACTTAACCATGTGCAATACCGTCATATTCATGTGCAATACTGACTTAACCATGTGTAATACTGTCATATTCATGTGCAATACTGACTTAACCATGGGCAATACCATCATATTCATGTGCAATGCTGACTTAACCATGGGCAATACCGTCATATTCATGTGCAATACTGACTTAACCATGTGTAATACCGTCATATTCATGTGCAATACTGACTTAACCATGGGCAATACCATCATATTCATGTGCAATACTGACTTAACCATGTGTAATACTGTCATATTCATGTGCAATTACTGTCGTACTCACAAGCAATTAAGGCCATATTCATGTGTATATAACTGATGTAAATAAGAGTGTTTTGTTTACTTACCATTGGTATTAGCTAATACTATTTTTAGGGCGACAGGGGCGTGGTCCACAACAGAGCGGTAATTACTAAAAAGTTGTCTGCTAATGGCTCTTTTCCTGTGGTTGGACTAGTAAAGATGTAGAGAACTATTTTATTCAATATCTGCACCAATAAGGCCATTTCAGTGTGAAGCGCTCACTTCTGAGAAAAGAAAACTGCAAGTCTGAGAGTGATAGAATAATATAATAATAAGTCATTAATATGAAGTACAACACAAACTAGTGTGTTACAATAAGTACTTTTTCTAGACTAGTTGCAGTATTAGTATCCAGTGTCTCAACTGTCTCCTCTGAGGTTTGAATCAAGGCACAGTCCACAGGGAAGTACAAACGGGACAGCTGTTTTACTTTGAAAAGACTCATCTATTTAATACAGGCATGTCCAAACTAAGGCCCGGGGGCCAAATGCGGCCCGCAGACCAATTTTTGTTGGCCCTTCGGCTTCCTGCCAACAAAATTCAAGCATTTTTATGTGATAACAACCTATTATTAATGTCCCAAGTATTATTAAAGGTGTGGAGGCTCATCGAACAATGCCAAATGCAACATTTTTAAATATTCAGTTTCAAATTAAACATTTTCGGGTTATTTTGTGGCTCCATATAAGATTCAAAATGTGGCCCTCGGTGAAAAAAGTTTGGACACCCCTGATTTAATACATAGGTAAGGATGGTCAGGATTTAACTGGGAACTCTTGGGTTACGGGGGAACACTGCACACAATCTCTAATCAACTGCCAACCAGAATTTTTCCTCTACAGCAAACTTTTGAGCGTATGATACGACTTGTGCTCTGCTGCTGCGCTTCCTGTTTTAACATCTACATCGTGCCACTTTGCCTTCCCATGCATTTATATTGCTTCCGGAATTCTATATATTCAAAGTGACATGGATGTGCTCTGGAAATGCCCCAAAATCACTCCCTGTACTACCAAAGCTGACTTCAATCCTAATATTTCAAAGTACACGCTGCACCTACACACACACAACCACAATTGTAAAACTCATAACTTACATCACTATTCCATTTATAGCTTTCCTAATACAGTTTTGAAAAGCAGTTCATTGCAATACCTGCGTCGTGAGCAAGTGGACTGATCGCTCCCCGACCGGCCCAAACCTCGATGCGGAGAAATCAAAGCGTTCGGAGCAAAGCATTCTGGGTAGAGCGCCCGGGAGCACGCGGCAGCTATGACAAATGCAGCTTCAGTGGATACAAATTGAATTATTCAGACGGCTTTGGGCAGAAACATCATTGGAGGATGTAGGTGCGTCCACAGCTCGGAGTGTGGCGCAGCGACGAGGGGAGAGGTCGCGGGGGGGTCGCGGGGGGGTCGTGGGGAGGTCACGGTTTATCAGCGTGTCAGTCAGAGTTAATCACTACTGTACAAGAGCTGGGGATTGAGAAGGCATTTTTGATTTGCACATGATCAATGTTGGGTTTGTGAGTACAAGAAGGTCACAGGAGCTGGAACAAAGGAGGAGAAATGCACAAAAGATAAAACACAAACAAAGACTTTTCTTTTTTTTTTAATAGTATAAATCAAGGCTGTGTACGGATGTCAATAGTATTCTTTTTTTCTCTGCATTTGTCTTTTAAAGCTCTGCAATGGTATTTATTATTTAAGCTTTCTGAACCGCTGTGGACATGTTGGTTTTCCTGTATAATAATGTTGTATAATGATGTACTTTATATTTGTGAGAACTGTGTGTGAATACAATTCCAAGAGTCCTGCATCTGCCACAAGAAAGCAGTTCATCGTGAAGTTAAAAATGATATGTCGTGTTGGAACATTGAAATGATCATTAGCCTCGTTATCCGAACAGACAAAATTAACAAAATACACAACTCTCTCTTTGGTATTTATACAAATCAAACTGAACCTGTTTCACGTTGAATTTTAGCCTTTACAATTGTAGACAGCCATTTATAAAAGCTAGATAGTTTACTACACTAAGTCCATTCAAAATGATTGAATTACTGAATATAAATGTCTAAACGTCTTTGAAAGAAAACCACTATCATTCCTTATTTGTATTTTATTTTAAGTACAATGTAGGAACTTTGCATGTAAATTAGCTTTGTAGCTTTAATCCGACATTTGTTCTATAGAAATGTTCATTCATGTGCATTGTCCCATTCATGAAATAAATACATGTAAAAAAGGCGGACCGTTTACTACTGCAGTATTTGTATTATATGTATGTGTCTTAAATATACTGTACCTCATTTAAAAAACACCAGACCAACAGATTTGATCAAAAAAAGCTATTTAACATAAAAAATTAATTACCACTTAGCGATCTTAAAAATAGTTGTTGAAAATGTAATAATTGCATTTGTTTCTCGTGGATTTTGTCAGTCCAGGTTTAACTGATGGTGATAATAATAAATATATATGTTTGAAATAAAAATGAAGAAACTATATGAAAATGTGTCTGTATGTTTATTGATCTATAAATATAACTCCACATTTGAGTGTAAATGACAAGTTTGAATTATTTTTAGCAATATTAAAGGTTTAATATTAAGCTGTTGCAAGTAACCTTTTGTAATAAACACTAATTCATTTCTCCTTAACTTAGAAAGTATATTCAGTAAAAGTGAATGTATCAGCCGTATTCACCTCTGCCTCGTAGTTATAATTTGTTCTTTAAAAATACTGATCAATAATCACAAGATAACAACATAAACCGTGCAGTTCAACGTAAAAACTGATCATATCTTTTTGCTTTTGTCGGCCGATTATACATCGTAATACACATCATGCTAAAGTTATGCTAACAGCCACTTCTCACTTTGTGTAGAATAAAATGCTCTACAATTAGCTGCAGACAAAGGTTTCATTTTCACCCGAATAGCTACATTTAAACTATGTCTGCACCGGGGCTAAACAGTATTACTTTATTACATGATAAAACAACTAGGTACATCGCCTTTAAAGCCAATCTAACACAAATCTGTGCCATGAAAATAATAAATATGCAGCAAAGAAACCTTTTGTGGCAAAGAAACAATGTGTTTTTGTCATATTCACTTATACTGTACACAATAACACCCAGAAGGACACTTATATTAGCATATCACAAATACAAATCCAGACAATGTACATTATTTACAATGCATTTACACGGTGTTTTTTGCAGAAAGCGTGGGAACCTGGGCTGCTGTTGCACCGAAGCTTTGGCCCCTAAGCTTCCATTATCCTCCAGGGCCACAATATGAAAGTTTACATTTGTATTCTGCCTCTGCCTTTTGTCTCTTCCTCTGGAGTCCATCTCACTAAAGAGCCTCGAATCAAGTTCCCGCTTTGAAAGGCTCGGCGTATCCCACAATGCCCGGCCGTGTGAGGACGGGGAGGGGCCGTGTGAAGTCCGAGAGCTTTAGCGCGGACTGTGGCACCGAAAGCCCGGGACGGCAGCGGAGGGGAGATCAAAGCGGCGAACAGGGGGATGATGGGAGTGGAGTTCAGGAGAGCTTTGAGGAGCCGAGACGTGAGCGGACTGAGATGCAGGTGAGAGGAGCAGCCAGTCAGAACGCGGGAGTACAAGGAGCGCTGGAGAGGCGGTGATGATGAGAAGAGCGCCACACCGGGGGCTTAGCTAGGGGAACGAGATTGTAAGAAGAGCCGGTCATGACTGCAAAAAGAAGGGGAAAACATGCAAACGATTGAGTGTTGAGTGTGATGTACGACTATCAAAGAAGACTTGTTGCGCTTTTGTCTGCCGTCTATGACACCCGTGGATCATTGTGTTATAGTTTCAACATTTTAAATTGCAATATTGATTTAAAACGATGCAAAAAAGGCCTGCTTACTTCCGGGCGGCGCTGTTATGGAAGCGTCCTGACTACAGAGAGCTGCAGGTCATGAAAGAGAGCAGCAAAAGGGCTACGCGACGCCGCTGAATCCTGCGCATGTCACCGCTTAAGAAAATAAAATTGCTGAATGAATGAATTAAAGAGCAGTTGGCGTGTATTGGTTGGGAATCTGCAGCGCTCAGACTGTTGGAGTCTTGTCTGCAGGAGAATAAAGATGACTCAAACATGCATCAGTCTCAATACAGCATCAAGCGTTTAAAGAAGGGGAAAAGTCACACTATTGTGAAAGCTCCAAAAAGTCGATTTTGTATTATAGATTTGGAGTGGTTTTCTTACGTGGTAAATCTGAAGATTGAAGATTGGTAACCTGCAAGGACCGGCCTCCTGCTGGTGCCAGAGTCAGGACTAAAAGGACCTCATGGACCAGCCTCCTGCTGGTGCCAGAGACAGGACTAAAAGGACCTCATGGACCAGCCTCCTGCTGGTGCCAGAGACAGGACTCAAAGGACCTCATGGACCAGCCTCCTGCTGGTGCCAGAGACAGGACTAAAAGGACCTCATGGACCAGCCTCCTGCTGGTGCCAGAGTCAGGACTAAAAGGACCTCATGGACCAGCCTCCTGCTGGTGCCAGAGACAGGACTCAAAGGACCTCATGGACCAGCCTCCTGCTGGTGCCAGAGACAGGACTAAAAGGACCTCATGGACCAGCCTCCTGCTGGTGCCAGAGTCAGGACTAAAAGGACCTCATGGACCAGTCTCCTGCTGGTGCCAGAGACATGACTCAAAGGACCTCATGGACCAGCCTCCTGCTGGTGCCAGAGACAGGACTAAAAGGACCTCATGGACCAGCCTCCTGCTGGTGCCAGAGTCAGGACTAAAAGGACCTCATGGACCAGCCTCCTGCTGGTGCCAGAGACAGGACTAAAAGGACCTCATGGACCAGTCTCCTGCTGGTGCCAGAGACAGGACTAAAAGGACCTCATGGACCAGCCTCCTGTTGGTGCCAGAGTCAGGACTAAAAGGACCTCATGGACCAGCCTCCTGTTGGTGCCAGAGTCAGGACTAAACAAGGACCTCATGGACCAGCCTCCTGCTGGTGCCAGAGTCAGGACTAAACAAGGACCTCATGGACCGACCTCCTGCTGATGCCAGAGTCAGGACTAAAAGGACCTCATGGACCGGCCTCCTGCTGGTGCCAGTCAGGACTAAACAAGGACCTCATGGACCAGCCTCCTGTTGGTGCCAGAGTCAGGACTAAAAGGACCTCATGGACCAGCCTCCTGCTGGTGCCAGAGTCAGGACTAAACAAGGAGCTCAAGGACCAGCCTCCTGCTGGTGCCAGAGTCAGGACTAAAAGGACCTCATGGACCAGCCTCCTGCTGGTGCCAGAGTCAGGACTAAACAAGGAGCTCATGGACCGGCCTCCTCCTCCTCCTTTTCTACGATACATTTCATAAAGATTATTTAGGTATTTTGATTTTGTTTGAACACTTTGATTTTTAATGCATTGAATTTAAATTCTGCTCGAGAAATAAACTTGTCGTGACTTCAAAAACGTAGAAAAACATGTTTCTTTACTGTGATTGCATCTCCACAAACTCATAATGGTGGCCTCAGTGCATAAAGACTTAGAGTTTTTGACCGTGGTTGATGTGCTGGAGTAGAAAATGGCAACAGATGCAAATAAAAGGATTCTTTCGAATCCGAATTCGAATCCAGGCAAGTAACGGAGGGCCGGCCCGCGATTATTGGTGTGAGAAAAACAAAATCCCAAAAATAAAATATAAAAAAAATATCACTTTTCTGTCAAATGTAGGCTATTGAATCTATCATTGAATTCATTTGACGTCATATTTATTAAGGATACAAGTGCAGACAGATGCCTGAGGGCAAAAAAGACAATTTATAAAGACGGATTATAAAGACAAACGGGCCACATGCGGCCCGCGGGCCGTAGTTTGCCCACCCCTGGTGTAACATGTCATTACAATACAGCAAAAACAGACTTCCAGCTAAAATTGACCGGTCAAGTTTTTCACCGCAGAATTATGCACAATATTTTGGTTATGGACTTTTGGAGTTTACAGGAAGAGAAGAAGCGAGTCCGAAAAAGGGCTTCTTGGTCAAAAGATAAAAGTAAAATTGCAAAGGAAACTTGTATAAACCAACTCATTCTCTTCTACTCAAGGCTTAAGGAACTATAATGATCCAATGTTGCGTTTGAATCTAGTTCCTTAAAGGTTGAATGGACGATTTTTTTGGCCCAAGTCTTATTTCCTCGTGGCGTGGACGGCCGATTAGTCCTGCCACGTATCAATCATAAAACGCACCTATCGCTCACCTGCAGCCGCGTGCGGTTCGTCCCCACGTTTCCGTGTGTCTAAGCGCATGGATCTATCATAATATAGTTCCCTCAGTGTACGGGGCAAAATGAAGACGGAGAAAGACAGTTTGAGCTGACGCAGAAGTGGACAGAAATCTACGGGAGACGAGAGATGCGATGCGATCCGTTGCGCTAATAAACAAACGCACGTGTGTGTTGTATCAGTCCACACGGGGGAGGGGCATGTGCACTTCCACCAGAGTTCTCAAATTGCCGATTTAAAAAGCCCAAACTTTCTGTTCTGCAACATTTTAAAGAACCGCCTGCAAAAATCTTTATATTTCATCTTCATATTTATCAGGGGCAGTGCACTTAAAACCATTGACCTGCAGAAAAGAGGAAAGATGCATGTTCCAGCTTCGAGCTAAATTGCCTCCTGCATGTGATTAATTTAAATTCTCCTGTATTGCATCTGTATCTTCTGCTCTTCTGTCAGCGAACGTCCTCATTCCAAGCACCATAAGGGGACACATCTGCAGCTCGGTCAGGACGGACTATTTTTAGGTTGATGGTGGAAATGGAAACCCACGTAGGAGAAGCTTTTATTGGGCCATTTCTGGTGACATAGTCCATTGTGTACTGATATATTCGTGAATGCTGTGTATGTGGTAAGATGAGTGTAAATATCCTACTTATTCATTGTCTGGGCCGTGTAACTTTAAATGGGACAAACTAATCATCCAGCATTTCGTCCTGGGCAACCTGTCCCAAAACCCTGTCCCAAAACCCGGTCCCAAAACCCGGTCCCAAAACCCTGTCCCTAAACCCGGTCCCAAAACCCGGTCCCAAAACCCTGTCCCAAAACCCGGTCACAAAACCCGGTCACAAAACCAGGTCCCTAAACCCTGTCCCAAAACCCTGACCCCAAAACCCGGTCCCAAAACCCTGTCCCAAAACCCTAATCCCAAAACCCTGTCCCAAAACCCTGTCCCAAAACCCGGTCCCAAAACCAGGTCCCAAAATCAGGTCCCTAAACCCTGTCCCAAAACCCTAACCCCAAAACCCTAACCCCAAAACCCTAACCACAAAATCCTAACCCCAAAACCCTAACCCCAAAACCCTAACCCCAAAACTCTGTCCCAAAACCCTAACCCCAAAACCCTAACCCCAAAACCCTAACCCCAAAACCCTAACCCCAAAACCCTGTCCCAAAACCCTAACCCCAAAACCCTAACCCCAAAACCCTGTTCCAAAACCCTAACCCCAAAACCCTAACCCCAAAACCCTAACCCCAAAACCCTAACCCCAAAACCCTAACCCCAAAACCCTGTCCCAAAACCCTAACCCCAAAACCCTGTTCCAAAACCCTAACCCCAAAACCCTAACCCCAAAACCCTAACCCCAAAACCCTAACCCCAAAACCCTGTCCCAAAACCCTAACCCCAAAACCCTAACCCCAAAACCCTGTTCCAAAACCCTGTCCCAAAACCCTAACCCCAAAACCCTGTTCCAAAACCCTAACCCCAAAACCCTAACCCCAAAACCCTAACCCCAAAACCCTAACCCCAAAACCCTGTTCCAAAACCCTAACCCCAAAACCCTAACCCCAAAACCCTGTCCCAAAACCCTGTCTCAAAACCCTAACCCCAAAACCCTGTTCCAAAACCCTAACCCCAAAACCCTGTCCCAAAACCCTGTCCCAAAACCCTAACCCCAAAACCCTGTCCCAAAACCCTAACCCCAAAACCCTAACCCCAAAACCCTGTTCCAAAACCCTGTCCCAAAACCCTAACCCCAAAACCCTGTTCCAAAACCCTAACCCCAAAACCCTAACCCCAAAACCCTAACCCCAAAACCCTAACCCCAAAACCCTAACCCCAAAACCCTGTTCCAAAACCCTAACCCCAAAACCCTAACCCCAAAACCCTGTCCCAAAACCCTGTCCCAAAACCCTGTCTCAAAACCCTAACCCCAAAACCCTGTTCCAAAACCCTAACCCCAAAACCCTGTTCCAAAACCCTGTCCCAAAACCCTAACCCCAAAACCCTGTCCCAAAACCCTAACCCCAATACCCTGTCCCAAAACCCTGTCCCAAAACCCTAACCCCAAAACCCTGTTCCAAAACCCTAACCCCAAAACCCTGTTCCAAAACCCTGTCCCAAAACCCTAACCCCAAAAACCCTAACCCCAAAACCCTGTCCCAAAACCCTAACCCCAAAACCCTGTTCCAAAACCCTAACCCCAAAACCCTGTTCCAAAACCCTGTCCCAAAACCCTGTTCCAAAACCCTAACCCCAATACCCTGTCCCAAAACCCTGTCCCAAAACCCTAACCCCAAAACCCTGTTCCAAAACCCTAACCCCAAAACCCTGTTCCAAAACCCTAACCCCAAAAACCCTAACCCCAGCTTTAACCAAATTAACTGTTCTTAAACTTAAATCCTAACCGTCCAAAATCACATTGTAACCTGATTGCGATACATTTGCGTTACTACCAACACAAAGGAAAGAAAAGAAGGAAACACTGATCTCAGATCTGCTCTGGTCTGTTTATTGAAACTCAGTTATTCAGATTTGGTACAACTCATGTGACTGTGCTCTGTTTAACTCTGTGTTAAACTCTGTGTTAAACTCTGTGTTAAACTCTGTGTTAAACTCTGTGTTTAACTCTGTGTTAAACTCTGTGTTAAACTCTGTGTTAAACTCTGTGTTAAACTCTGTGTTAAACTCTGTGTTTAACTCTGTGTTAAACTCTGTGTTAAACTCTGTGTTAAACTCTGTGTTTAACTCTGTTTAACTCTGTGTTAAACTCTGTGTTTAACTCTGTGTTAAACTCTGTGTTAAACTCTGTGTTAAACTCTGTGTTTAACTCTGTTTAACTCTGTGTTAAAATCTGTGTTAAACTCTGTGTTAAACTCTGTGTTTAACTCTGTGTTAAACTCTGTGTTTAACTCTGTGTTAAACTCTGTGTTAAACTCTGTGTTTAACTCTGTGTTAAACTCTGTGTTAAACTCTGTGTTAAACTCTGTGTTTAACTCTGTGTTTAACTCTGTGTTAAACTCTGTGTTAAACTCTGTGTTTAACTCTGTGTTTAACTCTGTTTAACTCTGTGTTAAACTCTGTGTTAAACTCTGTGTTAAACTCTGTGTTAAACTCTGTGTTAAACTCTGTGTTTAACTCTGTGTTAAACTCTGTGTTAAACTCTGTGTTAAACTCTGTGTTTAACTCTGTGTTAAACTCTGTGTTAAACTCTGTGTTTAACTCTGTGTTTAACTCTGTGTTAAACTCTGTGTTTAACTCTGTGTTAAACTCTGTGTTAAACTCTGTGTTAAACTCTGTGTTTAACTCTGTGTTAAACTCTGTGTTAAACTCTGTGTTAAACTCTGTGTTTAACTCTGTGTTAAACTCTGTGTTAAACTCTGTTTAACTCTGTGTTAAAATCTGTGTTAAACTCTGTGTTAAACTCTGTGTTAAACTCTGTGTTTAACTCTGTGTTAAACTCTGTGTTAAACTCTGTGTTAAACTCTGTGTTTAACTCTGTTTAACTCTGTGTTAAACTCTGTGTTTAACTCTGTGTTTAACTCTGTGTTAAACTCTGTGTTAAACTCTGTGTTAAACTCTGTGTTTAACTCTGTGTTAAACTCTGTGTTAAACTCTGTGTTAAACTCTGTGTTAAACTCTGTGTTAAACTCTGTGTTTAACTCTGTGTTAAACTCTGTGTTAAACTCTGTGTTAAACTCTGTGTTTAACTCTGTGTTAAACTCTGTGTTAAACTCTGTGTTAAACTCTGTGTTAAACTCTGTGTTAAACTCTGTGTTTAAATCTGTGTTAAACTTAAATTCTTCTCGTCTTGAAGTGTGACGTCTATAAATCTTAGAAGATCTTATATGATTTATGGCTTAAGTCTTATTTGGTCCATTTCAGCAGGAATCCTGAGGGCCAAGAAAACTTGTCTGAGGGCCACATTTGGTCCAGGTGCAGTGAGGAGTGAAGCAGTTTTAGTCAAGTTAAAGCTTGGATAGCAGCAAATGATCGAAATGATTTTGGTGAAAGTCAATTAACTTTAAAAAAAAAAAAAAACTGTGGATTATCACCAGAAGATCATTATATTTATTCAACATGTATTATCCCCCAAACAAAGTCAAAATGGTGAAATCATATTAACCTGTCATGTACCTGTCATGTACCTGTCATGACCTTTAAGGGTTGACACTTCTATGACAGGATAAAGTGTGTTAACCTGAAGATCGAGCAGAACCAGGCCCGGTCACGACCTCCCTGTCACGACCTCCCTGTCACGACCTCCCTGTCACGGCCTCCCTGTCACGACCTCCCTGTCACGGCCTCCCTGTCACGACCTCCCTGTCACGGCCTCCCTGTCACGGCCTCCCTGTCACGACCTCCCTGTCACGGCCTCCCTGTCACGACCTCCCTGTCACGGCCTCCCTGTCACGGCCTCCCTGTCACGGCCTCCCTGTCACGGCCTCCCTGTCACGGCCTCCCTGTCACGACCTCCCTGTCACGGCCTCCCTGTCACGACCTCCCTGTCACGACCTCCCTGTCACGGCCTCCCTGTCACGGCCTCCCTGTCACGGCCTCCCTGTCACGACCTCCCTGTCACGACCTCCCTGTCACGGCCTCCCTGTCACGGCCTCCCTGTCACGGCCTCCCTGTCACGACCTCCCTGTCACGGCCTCCCTGTCACGACCTCCCTGTCACGGCCTCCCTGTCACGGCCTCCCTGTCACGACCTCCCTGTCACGGCCTCCCTTGTCACGGCCTCCCTGTCACGGCCTCCCTGTCACGACCTCCCTGTCACGGCCTCCCTGTCACGGCCTCCCTGTCACGACCTCCCTGTCACGGCCTCCCTGTCACGACCTCCCTGTCACGACCTCCCTGTCACGACCTCCCTGTCACGGCCTCCCTGTCACGGCCTCCCTGTCACGACCTCCCTGTCACGGCCTCCCTGTCACGGCCTCCCTGTCACGGCCTCCCTGTCACGACCTCCCTGTCACGACCTCCCTGTCACGACCTCCCGGTCACAACCTTCCTGTCACGGCCTCCCTGTCATGACCTCCCTGTCACGCTCCCCCTGTCATGACCTCCCTGTCACGGCCTCCCTGTCCCGGCCCGCCTGTCATGACCTTCCTGTCACGGCCTCCCTGTCACGACCTCCCTGTCATGACCTCCCTGTGAACTGCATTTGACTTCTGGAAATTTCCCAAAATAATGTCAGGAATGTAGCATTCATCCATCTCACCATGCAACCACCATCGGCCCCTTCTCCCACACTCAGGAGCCCGCTGGATGGATCTTGGAGGTTTTGTCCTGGATAGTGGCTCTCACACTCACTAGTCCACGGCCTCCTTCCTTACGGCTGGTGTACAGCAGGAAAGGGCCACATAATCACAAGTTTGCAAAGAATTCTGTCCGAAAAATGTGTCATATTTTTTCATGACACCGTGTCAAAGTGCCCACTCTTCACAAGGAAATGCTGGAGAAACAGTGGTGACCAGGAGGCCCCCCGTTGTTCCTGTTGCTCAGAAATATGACATCACCATCCTGTCATGACATCATATTATTGAAAATCTAGATTTTTTTTTCTTTTTTCAACATTTTTATTTAATAACTGCTCTGTTCCTGTTATAAAAGGTCTTTTCATATGTGTTTTATAGTGCGTTCACAGCGCCGCATCAAAAGTGTCCAGTTTACATTCAAAGTCTATGTGGACACGCGTCTTTGGCGTCCTGCGCTTTGAGCGTCAGGAGCGTTTGAGCGTCGGACTCTTTGGACGCTTTGGACGCACGTCGTTATGATACCTATAGACTGTTGCAAAGAATTTAAAATGCATTAGTTCTGTTTTTCATATTTTCAGACAGTAAAAAGCAGGCATAAGATAAACCTTCATTGTCCACACATGGGGAACTTTAATTGTTGCAACGCAGTAGAAACAGAGGAAAAGGACGGATAACTTATAGGAAGTATTTTTTTAAAAACACTCTTAATAGAAGAACTCTTATAAACAAAAACTCGTATTAACAAAACTCCTGTAAACAGAACCTCTCATATCTTAATAGGGAATAGAGGGAAAAAATAAAGATAAAATTAAATAAAATTAAAATAGCTAGCATAAGGGAAAATAATAATAACACTCTTATTTACATCAGTTATATGCACATGAATATGACATTATTGCGTGTGAGTACGACAGTAATTCCACATGAATATGACGGTATTGCACATGATTAAGTGAGTATTGCACATGTTCAGGGCAGTGTTTGTTGTAAAGTCTGACAGCAGCAGAAGGAAAGACCTGTGGAACGTCTCCTTCACACAGCGAGGGTGGATCAGTCTCTCACTGAAGCTGCTCTCCAGAGAGGATATTCAGTTAATAAATAGTCGATTAATAAAAATGTTGATTGACCGAGATTCCCTCGACTGATTCATCAACTAAACGATTGAATAATTCCATTTACCTTCTTTGCTCATGTTTGTCTGCACCACAGACCCTGTTACTTGAGTAGGGGATGATGTATGGCGGTGGGGGAGGGCTGTGCCAGGACTACCCCCCTCAGCGGGCACAGAGCTGCCCACAGGCGCTTGGCAGAGTGTGCACCGAGCTTTGCCAACAGGCTCTTTGGCAAAGGCTGAGACGGACAGGTTCAGACAGAGGTGAGGCGATGGATACAGTGTGGGAGTGATATCATCCTCACACTGGAATCTGCCAGGGACTCGAAAACAGAATCTGAAGTCCAATCATTGTGGGAAATATAACACAAAAAACTAAACACAAAAAAAAATGGTTGGTGAGGGAAATATTTAAATAATTTGCCATGTATCATTGCCAAGCTCTACTTAGTCTGAGAGTGAATGGGGGGAAATAGCATAGAAAACTACAGGCTAATTGTATTAGCCACTGTGCAATTAAAGTACTAGAAGTAATAGTTTTAGAGCTATATATATTTGCACCACTGAAAAGCAGTTTGGTTTTAAAAGTAAACATTTGACTGATATGTGCAGATGAAAGGTTTCAGGTTCCGAGTGTTGAACTCTAACATACTGTGTCATCATTTTACATTCATTTTAAAACAGCAATGTGGTCCTGCTTTAGTCCTGCTTTAGACCTGCTTTAGTCCTGCTTTAGTCCTGCTTTAGACCTGCTTTAGTCCTGCTTTAGTCCTGCTTTAGTCCTGCTTTAGACCTGCTTTAGTCCTGCTTTAGACCTGCTTTAGACCTGCTTTAGTCCTGCTTTAGACCTGCTTTAGTCCTGCTTTAGTCCTGCTTTAGACCTGCTTTAGTCCTGCTTTAGTCCTGCTTTAGACCTGCTTTAGTCCTGCTTTAGACCTGCTTTAGTCCTGCTTTAGTCCTGCTTTAGACCTGCTTTAGTCCTGCTTTAGACCTGCTTTAGTCCTGCTTTAGACCTGCTTTAGACCTACTTTAGTCCTGCTTTAGTCCTGCTTTAGACTTGCTTTAGTCCTGCTTTAGACCTGCTTTAGTCCTGCTTTAGACCTGCTTTAGTCCTGCTTTAGACCTGCTTTAGTCCTGCTTTAGTCCTGCTTTAGTCCTGCTTTAGACCTGCTTTAGACCTGCTTTAGTCCTGCTTTAGACCTGCTTTAGTCCTGCTTTAGACCTGCTCTAGTCCTGCTTTAGTCCTGCTTTAGTCCTGCTTTAGTTCTGCTTTAGACCTGCTTTAGACCTGCTTTAGTCCTGCTTTAGTCCTGCTTTAGTCCTGCTATAGACCTGCTTTAGTCCTGCTTTAGACCTGCTTTAGTCCTGCTTTAGACCTGCTTTAGTCCTGCTTTAGACCTGCTTTAGTCCTGCTTTAGACCTGCTTTAGTCCTGCTTTAGTCCTGCTTTAGACCTGCTTTAGTCCTGCTTTAGTCCTGCTTTAGTCCTGCTTTAGTCCTGCTTCAGTCCTGCTTTAGACCTGCTTTAGACCTGCTTTAGTCCTGCTTTAGTCCTGCTTTAGACCTGCCCTAGACCTGCTTTAGTCCTGCTTTAGACCTGCTTTAGTCCTACTTTAGACCTGCTTTAGACCTGCTTTAGTCCTGCTTTAGTCCTGCTTTGGACCCGCTTTAGTCCTGCTTTGGACCTGCTTTAGACCTGCTTTGGACCTGCTTTAGACCTGCTTTAGTCCTGCTTTAGTCCTGCTTTAGTCCTGCTTTAGACCCGCTTTAGTCCTGCTTTAGTCCCGCTTTAGTCCCGCTTTGGACCTGCTTTAGTCCTGCTTTGGACCTGCTTTAGACCTGCTTTGGACCTGCTTTAGTCCTGCTTTAGTCCTGCTTTAGTCCTGCTTTAGACCCGCTTTAGACCCGCTTTAGACCCGCTTTAGTCCCGCTTTAGTCCCGCTTTAGTCCCGCTTTAGTCCCGGTTTAGACCCGCTTTAGAACCGCTTTAGTCCCGCATCAGACCCGGTTTAGACCTGCTTTAGTCCTGCTTTAGACCTGCTTTAGACCTGCTTTAGACCTGCTTTAGACCTGCTTTAGTCCTGCTTTAAACCTGCTTTAGTCCTGCTTTAGACCTGCTTTAGTCCTGCTTTAGTTCTGCTTTAGTCCTGCTTTAGTCCTGCTTTAGACCCGCTTTAGACCCGCTTTAGACCCGCTTTAGTCCCGCTTTAGACCCGCTTTAGACCCGCTTTAGACCCGCTTTAGACCCGGTTTAGACCTGCTTCAGACCCGGTTTAGACCTGCTTTAGTCCTGCTTTAGACCTGCTTTAGACCTGGTTTGGACCTGCTTTGGACCTGCTTTAGTCCTGCTTTAGACCTGCTTTAGTCCTGCTTTAGTCCTGCTTTAGACCTGCTTTAGTCCTGCTTTAGACCTGCTTTAGACCTGCTTTAGTCCTGCTTTAGACCTGCTGTAGACCTGCTTTAGTCCTGCTTTAGACCTGCTTTAGTCCTGCTTTAAACCTGCTTTAGTCCTGCTTTAGACCTGCTGTAGACCTGCTTTAGTCCTGCTTTAGACCTGCTGTAGACCTGCTTTAGTCCTGCTTTAGACCTGGTTTAGTCCTGCTTTAGTCCTGCTTTAGTCCTGCTTTAGTCCTGCTTTAGACCTGCTTTAGTCCTGCTTTAGTCCTGCTTTAGTCCTGCTTTAGACCTGCTTTAGACCTGCTTTAGACCTGCTTTAGTCCTGCTTTAGTCCTGCTTTAGTCCTGCTTTAGTCCTGCTTTAGACCTGCTTTAGACCTGCTTTAGTCCTGCTTTAGTCCTGCTTTAGACCTGCTTTAGTCCTGCTTAAGACCTGCTTTAGACCTGCTTTAGTCCTGCTTTAGACCTGCTTTAGTCCTGCTTTAGTCCTGCTTTAGTCCTGCTTTAGACCTGCTTTAGTCCTGCTTTAGACCTGCTTTAGTCCTGCTTTAGTCCTGCTTTAGTCCTGCTTTAGACCTGCTTTAGTCCTGCTTTAGACCTGCTTTAGTCCTGCTTTAGACCTGCTTTAGTCCTGCTTTAGACTTGCTTTAGTCCTGCTTTAGACCTGCTTTAGTCCTGCTTTAGTCCTGCTTTAGACCTGCTTTAGTCCTGCTTTAGTCCTGCTTTAGTCCTGCTTTAGTCCTGCTTTAGTCCTGCTCTAGTCCTGCTTTAGTCCTGCTTTAGTCCTGCTTTAGTCCTGCTTTAGACCTGCTTTAGTCCTGCTATAGACCTGCTTTAGTCCTGCTTTAGACCTGCTTTAGTCCTGCTTTAGACCTGCTTTAGTCCTGCTTTAGACCTGCTTTAGTCCTGCTTTAGACCTGCTTTAGTCCTGCTTTAGTCCTGCTTTAGACCTGCTTTAGTCCTGCTTTAGTCCTGCTTTAGTCCTGCTTCAGTCCTGCTTCAGTCCTGCTTTAGACCTGCTTTAGACCTGCTTTAGTCCTGCTTTAGTCCTGCTTTAGTCCTGCTTTAGACCTGCTTTAGACCTGCTTTAGACCCGCTTTAGACCTGCTTTAGAACTGCTTTAGCCCTGCTTTAGACCTGCTTTAGACCTGCTTTAGTCCTGCTTTAGACCTGCTTTAGACCTGCTTTAGTCCTGCTTTAGTCCTGCTTTAGACCTGCTTTAGACCTGCTTTAGTCCTGCTTTAGACCTGCTTTAGTCCTACTTTAGACCTGCTTTAGACCTGCTTTAGTCCTGCTTTAGTCCTGCTTTGGACCCGCTTTAGTCCTGCTTTGGACCTGCTTTAGACCTGCTTTGGACCTGCTTTAGACCTGCTTTAGTCCTGCTTTAGTCCTGCTTTAGTCCTGCTTTAGACCCGCTTTAGTCCCGCTTTAGACCCGCTTTAGACCCGCTTTAGACCCGCTTTAGTCCCGCTTTAGACCCGCTTTAGACCCGCTTTAGACCCGCTTTAGACCTGGTTTAGACCTGCTTCAGACCCGGTTTAGACCTGCTTTAGTCCTGCTTTAGACCTGCTTTAGACCTGGTTTGGACCTGCTTTGGACCTGCTTTGGACCTGCTTTAGACCTGCTTTAGTCCTGCTTTAGTCCTGCTTTAGACCTGCTTTAGTCCTGCTTTAGTCCTGCTTTAGACCTGCTTTAGACCTGCTTTAGACCTGCTTTAGTCCTGCTTTAGTCCTGCTTTAGACCTGCTTTAGTCCTGCTTTAGTCCTGCTTCAGTCCTGCTTCAGTCCTGCTTTAGACCTGCTTTAGACCTGCTTTAGTCCTGCTTTAGTCCTGCTTTAGACCTGCTTTAGAACTGCTTTAGTCCTGCTTTAGACCTGCTTTAGACCTGCTTTAGACCTGCTTTAGACCTGCTTTAGACCTGCTTTAGTCCTGCTTTAGACCTGCTGTAGACCTGCTGTAGACCTGCTTTAGTCCTGCTTTAGACCTGCTTTAGACCTGCTTTAGTCCTGCTTTAGACCTGCTTTAGTCCTACTTTAGACCTGCTTTAGACCTGCTTTAGTCCTGCTTTAGTCCTGCTTTAGTCCTGCTTTAGTCCTGCTTTAGACCCGCTTTAGACCCGCTTTAGACCCGCTTTAGTCCCGCTTTAGTCCCGCTTTAGTCCCGCTTTAGTCCCGGTTTAGACCCGCTTTAGAACCGCTTTAGTCCTGCTTTAGACCTGCTTTAGTCCTGCTTTAGACCTGCTTTAGACCTGCTTTAGTCCTGCTTTAGTCCTGCTTTAGACCTGCTTTAGTCCTGCTTTAGTCCTGCTTTAGTCCTGCTTTAGACCCGCTTTAGTCCTGCTTTAGACCCGCTTTAGACCCGCTTTAGTCCCGCTTTAGACCCGCTTTAGACCCGCTTTAGACCCGCTTTAGACCCGGTTTAGACCTGCTTCAGACCCGGTTTAGACCTGCTTTAGTCCTGCTTTAGACCTGGTTTGGACCTGCTTTGGACCTGCTTTAGTCCTGCTTTAGACCTGCTTTAGTCCTGCTTTAGTCCTGCTTTAGACCTGCTTTAGTCCTGCTTTAGTCCTGCTTTAGACCTGCTTTAGACCTGCTTTAGTCCTGCTTTAGTCCTGCTTTAGTCCTGCTTTAGTCCTGCTTTAGTCCTGCTTTAGACCTGCTTTAGAACTGCTTTAGTCCTGCTTTAGACCTGCTTTAGACCTGCTTTAGTCCTGCTTTAGACCTGCTTTAGACCTGCTTTAGACCTGCTTTAGTCCTGCTTTAGACCTGCTTTAGTCCTGCTTTAGACCTGCTTTAGACCTGCTGTAGACCTGCTTTAGTCCTGCTTTAGACCTGCTTTAGTCCTGCTTTAGACCTGCTTTAGTCCTGCTTTAGACCTGCTTTAGTCCTACTTTAGACCTGCTTTAGTCCTACTTTAGACCTGCTTTAGACCTGCTTTAGTCCTGCTTTAGTCCCGCTTTAGTCCTGCTTTGGACCTGCTTTAGTCCTGCTTTAGTCCTGCTTTAGTCCTGCTTTAGACCCGCTTTAGACCCGCTTTAGTCCCGCTTTAGTCCCGCTTTAGTCCCGCTTTAGTCCCGGTTTAGACCCGCTTTAGACCCGCATCAGACCCGGTTTAGACCCGGTTTAGACCTGCTTTAGTCCTGCTTTAGTCCTGCTTTAGACCTGCTTTAGACCTGCTTTAGTCCTGCTTTAGTCCTGCTTTAAACCTGCTTTAGACCTGCTTTAGTCCTGCTTTAGTCCTGCTTTAGTCCTGCTTTAGTCCTGCTTTAGACCCGCTTTAGACCCGCTTTAGAGCCGCTTTAGTCCCGCTTTAGACCCGCTTTAGTCCCGCTTTAGACCCGGTTTAGACCCGCTTTAGACCTGCTTTAGACCTGCTTTAGACCTGGTTTAGACCTGCTTCAGACCCGGTTTAGACCTGCTTTAGTCCTGGCTTTAGACCTGCTTTAGACCTGGTTTGGACCTGCTTTAGACCTGCTTTAGTCCTGGTTTAGACTTGCTTTAGTCCTGCTTTAGTCCTGCTTTAGACCTGCTTTAGACCTGCTTTAGACCTGCTTTAGTCCTGCTTTAGACTTGCTTTAGTCCTGCTTTAGTCCTGCTTTAGTCCTGCTTTAGACCTGCTTTAGACTTGCTTTAGTCCTGCTTTAGACCTGCTTTAGTCCTGCTTTAGACCTGCTTTAGACCTGCTTTAGTCCTGCTTTAGACCTGCTTTAGTCCTGCTTTAGACTTGCTTTAGTCCTGCTTTAGTCCTGCTTTAGACCTGCTTTAGACCTGCTTTAGTCCTGCTTTAGTCCTGCTTTAGTCCTGCTTTAGTCCTGCTTTAGACCTGCTTTAGACCTGCTTTAGTCCTGCTTTAGTCCTGCTTTAGTCCTGCTTAGACTTGCTTTAGACCTGCTTTAGACCCGCTTTAGTCCTGCTTTAGACCTGCTTTAGACCTGCTTTAGACCTGCTTTAGACCTGCTTTAGTCCTGCTTTAGACCTGCTTTAGTCCTGCTTTAGTCCTGCTTTAGACCTGCTTTAGACCTGCTTTAGTCCTGCTTTAGACCTGCTTTAGACCTGCTTTAGACCTGCTTTAGTCCTGCTTTAGACCTGCTTTAGACCTGCTTTAGTCCTGCTTTAGTCCTGCTTTAGACCTGCTTTAGTCCTGCTTTAGTACTGCTTTAGACCTGCTTTAGACCTGCTTTAGACCTGCTTTAGTCCTGCTTTAGTCCTGCTTTAGACCTGCTTTAGACCTGCTTTAGACCTGCTTTAGTCCTGCTTTAGACCTGCTTTAGACCTGCTTTAGTCCTGCTTTAGTCCTGCTTTAGACCTGCTTTAGTCCTGCTTTAGTCCTGCTTTAGACCTGCTTTAGACCTGCTTTAGACCTGCTTTAGTCCTGCTTTAGTCCTGCTTTAGACCTGCTTTAGACCTGCTTTAGTCCTGCTTTAGTCCTGCTTTAGACCTGCTTTAGACCTGCTTTATAGTTTATCCATGTTTTTCTGGTGGATCTGGTTAGTTTAGTCTTGGTTTAGCCCTGGTCTTGTCTTAGGTCTGCTTTGCACTGGTCGAGTCAGGTTCTGGTAAACACTGGGTTTGCTTTACATTTATTAAAGTGTTGTTGTGATATATTTGACTTCTCTGAGAGTCATATCTATGTTGATTTCTGTTGTTGAATTGTGCCTCTGAGTTGTTTGTGGATCTTATAAAGATACAAAATAAAATTGATTTTGTAGTCTGGCCCCCGGACCTTAACCCTCCTGGCCCCCTGCAAAATATCATTGGAGACCCCTGCACTAGACTCTCAGCTGCAAGACAACACCCGATTAAATACTCAAAGATGCAGGAATCAATCAAAATACAACTTTGAGTAAAGTAATAATCAGGAAAAACTATTGTAACAAATTTGATTTAGCAAACTATGTCCCCCTTAAGCAGGTACAGAACTGTGTTTCTATGGTCCCTAGGGAACTTTTGACAGCATCAATCATGGTAAACCATTTGAAAAATGAAAGAGGGGTTCCACACTATTTAATTTGGGCTGTACATTTTTGGGTCACACACAATGGGAAATGTGAAAATGTAACTGAACCGCTTCTTGTGACAAATGGTGTCACACAAGGTGGTGTCTTGTCACCTCTGCTCTCAGTCTGTATATGGTCCATCTATGAAAGACTGGGCAAATGTAACACAAGGCTGCATGGCTCCTCAATCTATTAAGAACATTTATCATGGAATTGTATCAAAATGTTTGCCTGGGATCCAGTAAACACAAGCTCGAGCCGAACACGATGCATGTGAGTCATTAACTCAGGTTAAGAAGACTGTTGAGCTTCACTAATTGATTCTGCAAAAATCTGCAATATTTTTTTCAGTTTACTCTGATACTTTAATCCTTTATTTTTCCCTCGTAGGCAGCCATGTTTGTTTTGACAAAGACAGACCCTGCATGTCCCTGACTGGCTAATCCACCTGTCAATCACGACCATCTGAAAGCAGAACGTATATTCAGCAGTAAAAAAAAACAATGCAAAGAGATGTCATTTTCAAGATGCAATCATGGTCATCAACATCAGTCATTTTCTGATTTGAAATATTTTTGTATTCTTTTATAGAGAAATATTTGCTGTACAGAGCATTTTTTCTGGTTTGGGTTTTATTCTCCATCTATTTCTGTTTGAGAAAATGGGGATATTCATTATATGTTAAAGTATTTTCTCAGCAAACTCTGCGCAGCTAATTCCAAAACTCTTACTCTCTACTCTGCAACAAATAACATTTAAATTGAGCTGGTGCAGGAAGACATTTTCCATCATTAGCAAACCAAAATGTTGGGCAGAACCAAGACGATTCAATACAGGTGAAGCAAAATTGTGAAAGTGAAGCGCTTTATTCATTACCATTGCTGAAAGCGTTAATTTGCAGTCAAATGCACATTTTATTATTCTTTGCACCAACTTTCAGGCAGCTAAAAAAAATCTGTTTCAGATTTGTGAGCGCAAATATGACCTGCTTTAATTGGGCTGAGTAAATGTGCAGTAATCCGGGCTTGTTATGGAGGCAGAGCGAAGAGGAGGTGGAGTGTGCGGTGTACGCGCTCCGACAGCCATTATGTCAAATATAAGTCCCATCTGACAGCAGCCTGCCTCCGCCCGCCTCACGTGGAGACGGAGAGGAAAGTTTACTGCTGAGTTGCACCACACGCCAACTTTTATACTGTAGGTGTATTTCACCAAGGGGATACTGTAATTTTACTATCGGCGAGGCGATGTGGGCTCGAGCTGTTCCAGTGCTGAGATTATGATGTACAAATACACTTTTACGTCACATTCTTTCCACTTCTATACTGTAAAAGAAGTCTAATCATGAAGCATTAAAATATGTATAATTGTATTGTTATTGTCCTTTAAACATGCTCTTGAGTACTTCTGCTTTAGCATCTAATGTTTTGGATCTTACATTTTATTTGATGTTATTTTATTAACCTTTAAGAACCCATTGAAAACAAGACTGAACAGGGTGACTTGGAGCAAAGGGACAACATCATAGAAACATTTACACAAAGAAGCAGAGCGTCTTTAAGAAGAGAGTTTAGAGAGATTAGTCTTATTTATGGACTTTGGATAATTATAATAAATAATCATGATCATTGTCTGTGTTTCTCGTCTTGTGCGACTCGCCCATGACGGTAAAAATATTGGTAACAATTCCTTTTAATTCCAATGTTTTCAGCCACCTCAGAGGTCATGTGCGAATGCTGTGGACTGGAATTAGTCTGTGCTTTGGATTTTAATTGATTCAAATGTCTCTGTAATCCATTTTAGAACCAGATTTGATTGAACAGAATCAGACAATTCTTGTTCTTGTTTTTTTCCAACAATTACAAAAAAAAACACTAATTCCCTAATGTGAATCAGTGGAGAATTTGAGACTTGAGACGAGACTCCCAGAAGTAGAACCCCATTGGTGCATCAACAGAGGACCTAACAGCATGGAGGCTGGAAGGTGAAAAGTTTGGATCGAGGGTGGATTAAAAGAGAGATTTTGACTGTTTCATAAAGAATGTGATCGCCTGGATGTCAAACTGATGTAAAAAACAACATCTCCCGATATAGTTCAGGTAAATAATGCTAATACAAACCTACGTTAAAACAGAAGAAACAGCATTTTTATTTTCCAGATGTCCCTTGGCAAAACGAATCCCGTCTGAATGGCTCTTAAAAGTGAACCTTACCTTACTTCACCCTTTTTTCTACGCAGTCCCAACAGCCACGCAGCACAAAGCGTACGACACCCTATAGCACAGCGCTGCCTAGAATACGGATTATTCAGATGAGAGCTACGCTAATTAGCATTGTAAATGAGCAGATGAGTGGGACACCATGCCCTTCAAATAACTTCTGCTGCGGAGGAATCTCAGGCTGTTTCCAAGCGTCACATGAAAGCGCGTGCCGGGAATAGAACCATCACAGAATTATCTTTAGCTTCACATTCTCTCATCATCATTTCATGCACTGTTTTGTCAGGAATACAACATGTGGTGGGAAGATAAATTGTTGTGAGTTTACCTCCGGGTCCATAGGCTTTGAGGAGTGGAGGTACAAGATAAGAAGAGGAATGAAGAGTTGTGGTGGGGCGGTTAGGCCGTGGGTTGAAGACGGTGAGACAGAATAGCTGCTAGCATTAAAGTTTTAAGCATACAGGACTTGGAAAGGATAATTACTGACATTTTTAGAACAAGGAAACAATTTCTTTGAAAATGAGACGGCAAACCAATGGCTTTTTTGAAATGTTGAGAAGGAAACAGCCTCGGCGTGCAGGGCTGACATAGAGCACAACTCAGGTTTGTTCTCCTTTAAGGAAACAGCATCACGGGACGGGTGTGGCTTTTCTGTGTGGAGTTTGTATGTTCTTCCTGTGCCTGATAAGCCGTGTTTCCACCAGTTCGCTTTGGAGCAGATTGGTACAATCTAAACGTGTCTTCCAAAGCGATCTGGCTCATTTTTGCTCACAGAAGGCTTTAGCAAAGGAGGAGCTACACACCAGAGCGAGATGCTTAGACAAGAGAGAACGCAAACTCAGGTGACAAGACAGCGAAAAGCGGATATAATAGAGAATAATAATTTCTCCCGAAGCACTGAATTGATCTTGTGATAATCCGCCGTATTTCCACTGATAGTAATTTACTTGCAAAACTGACAGACTTGGCGAAACAAAACTAGTGCACATTAGCATAATCTGTTTCCTGTTTAACGATGCATGCACCCGTGAAAAGAGAAGTGAGATAAATACGAAAAATGTTGAAGATAAATCAGAAGTGGTTTCTTGTTTACTCTAGCTTAGCCGCGTCTCACAGCGTCACAAAGGTCTTTGTGAATTGCAGAGATCGGCCTTACGATTAAAACTTAGATGTAATTATTACAAAAACATCAGGACCCTGAACATGCAGATGCATTCGGCCTGTAACTGAAACGTTCCTGAGTGCTCCAGGGCTCCAGGAAACATACAGACACACAGACTAATCCCCCAACCCTGAGTAGCTCTCGAGAAGTGGAAGGTTGGATGGGTCGGAGGAAGTATTTTCTATGGGAAAAATAAAGCCTCAGCACAAGCCTTAAAACAAGTGTATTATAATATGGGAAAAATGCAATGTCATTCGATTCAAAATGACTGTAAATCATTGTCCAAACCAGACGTGTAGAGACAAACTCCATTCCCCTTTGGGCTCACTCGGTTCACGTCCCAGTCGACATGCACCATCACCTCTCTCTCGCTCTATCTTTCCCTCCTTCTCCATTGCTCTCCACCTCTGCGGCGGCTTATCCGTGTAATGAAGCGAGGCAAACACCCTGACGCAACTTTTACATAAGGCTGGGTGCACCGCATCAGTATGCCGCTTAGGTCCAGTCTTCCACCGAACAAGATATCTTTCATTCATTATTGATGGCGAGCGAGAAGAGCGTTTCCCTCGAGGCTCACGAGGATTCCCAGAGCTAGCTACAGCTTCAAAGGCCCAATCCAAGGCTTCTCTTCTCTCCCATCTCTCCATCCATGCTACCTGCGACGTCTCACGCACACTGGAAATATGATGCGCTATATTTTTGCACATAATGAAATCAAGCCGTCAAAATGGTGAAGGCGGTGGCTTTGATTGAGCTTTGTAGTGTCTAGATCAGGTTAGGAAATGGTGCAGTATGTGATTGTTCTATGTGTGGCCCGCTTCCTGCCTGTTTCCATGGAGACGTTTTTGCTTGCTTGAAATGTTTCACAGTATTGCCTGTAACTTGCTGAGGACAAACCACTGATTTTTAGTTAGATTTTCCTCTGATTTTCTGTTGTCCCAAGTCCCTCTCAGTCATTTCGAGTTGAAGCCTGTCACAGTCTTTAGTCTCATGGTCTGGACCAGTTTTGCCTGGAGGACAGTGGACCCCAGTCACAGTCATTCAAAAAAAATTTTAAAGCCGATTTTGGATGCACTCCAGTACTTTACTATGTTTATTGATGCAAGTTTTGTATAGTTTAAGTACTTTTGGGAGTATTTTTTCAAAACTGATACTGATACAGGTCCAACACAACTGGTGAAGGTGTTTACAATGATTATTTGTATGAAAAGAGTTTCAAATAGGCTCTTAATGACAAACAGACCACCTGACACAGACGGATCAATCCATGATGCTGCAGGAGAATGTGCGTTGACAAATTTGTACATTTGAACATTATTGATACCAACATTTGCCCTGAGTCTGTGTTGATACTTCGTCCATCTCTGCTGCGCACACACGGGGCCCAGCGGCTAATCAAGGAGCAGAGGAAAAACGTTCTATTTTCAACTTTTTAGAAAGAGAGAAGAACGAACGATGGCAACAGCGACACAGTCTACGCTATTTTCTGCCCACACCGAGTAATAAGGAAAAAACACACACACACTCTAGTTACACCAACCAAGAGCTGAAGCACTAACATCACCTCCTCCTCTCGTGTGGCTCATGTCGGCCTCAAAAATGATCTAAATGACAGGATTTCCTCTCAGAAAATCGCCACAAGTGCCACAACTTTGAATTGTTTTGTTCAGCCAGAGTTTAACCAATGAAAAGTCACAACAACTTAAATAAAGCATTAGTTTTATATATACAAAAACACAACTAAAACTTTCAAAGCCTAAAGTGCTGTATGTGTACAAAGCATAAAATACAATAAAATACAATCACACATAAAGTCAATTAAAAACAATGACTAGGCCAGAGAGAACAGGTAGATTTTAAACAAAGTTTTAAATTTCTCAGTGTCTCAGCAGGTCTAACATGCAGAGGCTGTTCCAGAGCCTGGGCCCCGCCCACAGACAAAGCTCGGCCCCCTTTGACCTGGGCACATCCAGGAGGAGCTGAGAGGAGGACCACATGGTACAAGCAAGAACAGGTGTGACAATAACTGCAAATAACAAGGAGCCAGAGCATTTACACTTAAAAACCATGAGCAGTGACTGTAGTGCTGTGATGCCAGGACGGGAGAATGTGTTGGTGACGCCTAGAACCTGTGAGGAGCCACTGCATTCTGCACTAGCTGCAAGTGTTTAAGAGAGGTCAGATTGAGATCATAATAAAGAGAGTTGCAGTAATCTAGGCGTGTTGTAATAAATGAGTGAATCACTCTTTCAAAGTCCTTGGCAGGTTTTACTTTAACCAGTATCCTCAGCTGAAAAAGCTGGTTTTGACCACTGCACTGACTTGTTTGTCCAGATTGAGATGAATCCATCAGCTCACCAAGATGTGTCACAAATAAAAGGTTTAAAGAAGATATATGACAAGGAACACTATCCACCCCTCCTTATACATCTGAGACACCAAAACAAACAAACAACATCTGTTTTCTTAAATGTAGAAGATTTAAAGCATTTAAAGTCTCTGAGGCAGTGAATCAGGGGCCCGAACAATGAGAGATTTGACTGCAGGGGAACATATTGTATTTTCTACAGATTGGTCCTAATGGCAACAAATAAATGCCAAAGAGAATGGGGCCTAGGATGGAACCCTGAGGTACACCACAGTTCAAAGGGGCCGAGGTGAAAAGAGAAGGTCCGTTCTGAACCAGTTAAGTGCATGGCCTTTGACAACCACGGACAGTTCTAGTCCACACAACAGAATCCTGTGAAAGCTGAGGACATATCTAAAAGCAGAAGGCAGGATTTCCAGAATCAAGTGGTAGAAGAAGAGAATTATAAACTCCTCCGGGTTTCTACGCTTTTTTTCCCAAAGAGGTTTTTTTTGTAGTTTTTCCTGGCCAAGAAGGAGAGTCTAAGGACAGAGGATCCTGGGACATTGTCCCTCGCCACCACAGACATTGTTGATTCATTTCTCCCTGTGGCCCTCAGAGGCAACTGTTGTTGTGATTTTGGGCCTTACAAAAATAAATCGATTTGATTTGATAAACACTTAAAATGTAGTTTCGACTATGTTGTTGCTTAAAGCCTGACTGCACCATAACCTTGTTTTTTATGGAGATGATTGATTGCACTGCGTAAGGTAAAAGGGTCTTTAGTTGTTTGTCAGAGCCGTTTAGTGTGATTCTTTCATGTCAGACTCTCTGTGGTCACAGTGAGTCCAGTCGTGTGGTGTGAACCCTCAAAACCTCAGAACTAGTATGTCTCCAGCTTGACCTATCTTCAGTTATTCAATTACAGGTGTTTTTAATGCTACAATAGCTTACTATTTGTACTATTATTTTTCAAAATTGCAGAAAAGAGAGGAGAGAAAAACGTAACAAAAACATACATGAGCAGGGCCAGAGAAAAAGGATAAATAGAGATGACAAAGAATACAAAAAGAAGCATCCTATGAAAAGAAAGATTGGATCACGAACTGCAGAACGGAGCCAATTTACGGGGCTGGTAACAGGCGATGAATAAACAGTCTTTAATGATAATGGAACAGAAAAATACAAAATCTCTTGGTTAAGAGAACGACAAACAATGGTGGGCAGTGCCAGCAACCGCGGTGTTTCGGAGGGCAGACGAGTATACAGGCAAGACAGCGTTATCAGGGGATAGGCGAAAGGGTGATCTCAGGACGGTCCAGGGTCGACGACGGCACACAGGAATCATGAGGAGTAAGCAAAATACAGAGTCAGGGTCCAAAAACAAGAATAAAAGTCTCAAAAATCTCAACCGATCGCTAAGGGCTCACTAGCTGGGACGGACCAGGTAACGCATACAAACTTGCCAAGAACAGAGGAAACCAAACCCTAATATACCACACCCAGTGATTGACAAGCAGATACAGCTGTGAACCCACGCACAGGTGTGGAGAGCCTGTGATGAGCTGAGAGACAAGGGGGCGGTAACCAGAGAGACAAGGGGGCGGTAACCAGAGAGGAGAACAAGAAGGGAGGGGGGAAACGAAGAGGGGCAGAGACAGAAACACCGTGAACAAAACAAGACAAACTATACATCACCAGACAGACGGTGACATGACAGATTGAGGCGTAAAATCTTCCAAATAATGGTCCCATTTAGTCCACATTCTTTTAAATTTGTCCGTTTCCAGGTTGAGTCCGGTTTTTTCCATTGTCCGTATGTCAGTTAGGTTTTCGGTCCAAAAGTATCCATCCATATTGTCCATGGCAGGGGTTTTGAGGCCCAGGTACATATTGAGTGGTCTCTAAAACAGTCTTCAGAGCCTTGTTCATTTCTGTCCAATATGTTTGTGCAACAGGACGGACCCAAAGCACATGATGATGGTCAGCCTCCTGGCAACCACAGTTTCTCCAACATTCAGCCCCTCCCTGTGAGTAGAGGCACTTTAACATTGTCTTCTGTGGAGTAAAGCAGGTGTTGGACCCACGGAAATGTTTCACAGTGCACCTTTTATAGGTCTAGATGTAAGTTGTGAATGCAGCTTGCACTGTGTAGTATAGAGACTGAAAGGCCAGTCAAAGGAGGAGTTGATTTGACGGAAGAGCGTTTTGCAAAGGGTTTGACGTCATTCACTTGCAACATGAAGCGCATTAGGCATAAAACCCTACCCTTTGCTTTGATGTGGAAAATCTGTGGAAATAAAATGATGTAAAGTAACAATTCAATCCACCTCCTTATAGAAAAATACTATAAAAAGCTTTAGTTGCTTTCAACCAGCTTCAGCAGCCCTTGGACCGTATGACTCACGACAAATATCCAACATGTGTCAGACCCTGCCACCGTATGAAGAGCAGTCGTGCACTCCTCTGCGCAGGGCCAGATGCTTCTTATAAGCTAGCCATTTCTTTTACTCTTTAAACATGTTTATTTGACGTTAAATATGAGCTCAGTGTTTGTGATGACACTAGTATGAAGTGCTAATGAACCTGAGCAAAAAGATCAATTGCAGAGAAACATCGGCTGATTACAACAAGTACGATATTTTTTTGTGTCTTTATTTAAAAATGACAGTCATGAAATGTTTGCAATTTTTTTTCCGACTTAAATTACTGTTGAGCAATTGACAGAGACCATATTTATTTCAAGCTGTTTAAATAATGAAACATAGTGAAGCTAACGACTAGCATGGTTGACGCAAATTCTATAAATGAGTGAAATGGGTGAATGATGCTTATGTTCAATGATGACAACCAAAAACCTGACCAAATTGAATTAGTGTCAGTTTACCTGTTAACATCTGCAAACAGAGCTAGCTGATGTATGCTAACATCTGGCTCTTCTACTGTTACTTTCTTTGTTAGCATTTAGCATTTGCCTGATATTTTTAGAGAAATGATCAAAACAAGCAAAACCAAAACCTTCCAAAGATGTTTTTTTTTAGCTCTTTTTGCTGAACTGTAACGTCTGGCAACAAACAGCTACATTTTCAGCAGTTACCTTGTGTTTAATGAGTATATTCAGAGAGGCTTTTGAAGACGCTCAAACAGACTGAGATTCTTTGAGCTGCAGAACCTCAAACATGGAAAAAAAGCCTTAAATGTTCAAAGTTCTGCTCTGTTTTGAATGCAACAGATTCATATCGCCATACCATCCTCCGCCAACTCAACCTGGACTTTCACTGCTACGCTGACGACACCCAGATATACCTCACCACCAAATCCAACCAAAACCCTCCCCTCAGCCACATCGAAACCTGCATCTCAACAATAAAATCATGGCTCACTCTCAACTTCCTCAAACTGACAAAACAGAGCTCCTCCTCATTGGCACCAAATCCACTCTCAATAAAACTGGTCCCTTTTCACTCAGCATCGACACCTCGACCATCACCCCCTCTACCCTGGTACGCAATCTCGGTGTCATCATGGACCCCACCCTCTCCTTCACTCCCCATGTCAGCCACATTGTCAAGACCTCATACTTCCACCTCCGCCGCATCGCCAAAATCCGACACTGCCTCACCCTCCCCGCGGCTGAATCCCTCGTCCACGCCTTCATCTCCTCCCGCCTCCACTACTGCACCTCCCTCCTCACTCGCATCTCCTCCCATTCCCTCCACAGACTCCAAATGGTCCAAAACTCCGCTGCCCGCCTCCTCACCCACACCCGCCTCCTCACCCACACCCGCCTCCTCACCCACACCCGGTCCCGTGATCACATCACTCCCGTTCTTCGCTCTCTCCACTGGCTCCCCATCAAGCAGCGCATAAACTTTAAAATACTCCTCCTCACCTTCAAAGCTCTTCACCACCTTGCCCCCCCCTACCTGTCTGACCTCCTCATCCCCCACCGCCCCTCCCGAGCTCTCCGATCCTCCTCCTCTCTCACCCTGACTGCACCAACATCCCGACTCAAAACTTTTGGCGACAGAGCATTCTCCCGAACAGCACCCCGACTCTGGAACTCCCTCCCCCAACCTGTCCGCCACTCTCCCTCACTCACAACATTCAAATCCCGCCTAAAAACATACCTCTTCACCCAAGCCTATGACCTCCCCTACCCCTAGCCTCCTCTACCCCATTGCCTACACTTCTACCCCCTGTTACATCCCCATCTTTTTCTCTCTACTTCTTCTGTCTTGTTCATTTTATCTGTATATTAATGTGTATTGTACGTGTTGTCCCCCCTGTCTGTAAATCCCCCCCCCTTTTTTATATATGTTCAGCGTCTTTGGGTCACTGAAAAGCGCTATATAAATAAAAGTTATTATTATTATTATTATTATACTTGTTTGTCAAATTTTAAATTACATTTCAGACTACATAACATCTAGTTTAGTCTGGAAAGTGTGTTTTGCTCCCCAGAATAGAACTAAATCTAACTGATTTCTAACTGGGCCGCAGGAGCAAAACCTTCATCCTCCTCTGCCGCTCTCCTCTGGGGGCCCCTTGGAACATCTAAGATCATCAGATGTGCTGATCTCAATGTTCTTCTAGGAACATGGACAGACAAAAACTCTGAGAGATAATGAGGATCCAGCCCATTCAAACATTTGAAAAGCATCAACAATATCTTAAAATCAGTCCTGAAGCTGACAGGGGCCAGTGCAGAGGGACCAGCACTGGACAAATGTGATCATATGTTCTGGTGGAGCAGGTGGAGGATGGAGGCCTGGTCTGACATAATAACACAATGTCTCCTTCTCACATTCTTTCTGCTCTTCTTCTTTTCTGATTTGTGGAACGTTCACCCTGTTTCACCTATGGAAGATTTTTCACATGATTTGAATTGAATTTCATATATTGCGTTACCTTTTATTTCCTGTGGAATTCCACAGAAACCATGGGGCAACAGGAGGCGTGGTCAGCCTAGACGACCCACCGAGTCCGTCAGGCTGACCACACCTCAGGAGGTAACATCAGCTGATAAGCAGCCCATACATGATAACAAGGTAAAAACTTCTTCTATTGATTGTCTTAATAAAGAACCTAAGTCTGTGGATATAACGTTGTTTTCCTGCAGTGTCTGGCCTTACGTTTGCATTCACGCTGGAGCACACACTGCATCGGAAAGTAGAACCAATTAGGACTAAACCAGGACAAAGTCATTCCCGGTTGAAATAAAACTACAGGAGTTGAGCGGCTCCAGCGTGCCCCTCCCAACACTCCGTCCTACAAACATACCTCCTGGTGTTTCACATGTTTCACCATCGCTCGCTAATGATGCAGTGAGTTATTTACACGTGAAGGAGAGGAACCGTCATGACCGCGAGGAACTGTGCCCGACCCCGGATTATTCAAGTCCACGCCGACAATCGCGTTAGCTTCACTTCTCAACTAAGTTTGTCTTCAGAGATAAAGAGCCGCTACACAAGGTAAAAAGGTTAGCTACAGGTTTAGACCAAATAGAGCGTGAACAAAGGCGATCAAATAAGAGATGATCAGAGCTAACGGGAAAAGTAAATAGCACAGCATAGTTATTGCATTTTGTTGTGTTTAAAGCGATATAACGTGAGTGATATCAGAGTCACTCACGTTCTATTGCTTTGGGGGTGTATTTGTATAATAAACTGGACTGAGTCAAGAACATGGACACTGTCTACAGTTTGGTCCTTTGACATCTGCAGGACAAGGCCCAGAATGTTCTGCGAGTCTGTGGTGGTCAGTGCCATGTACGCTGTGGTCTGTGGTCAGCTGGGGCAGCAGTCTGTGGCTGAGGGGCACTAATAGCCACTATTAGACACCAATAGACATTCGCCATCCGACTGTGACACTCACATCCTCTTTGTAAAGTCATTGTACAATATTCACTTCACTTGTAAAATTGGAACAGATACAACAAACATGGATGAACATGCAGAAATCTGATGCAGGTATTTAGGAGTTTATAGCCATGGCTAATTCACCACAGCAGTCCCTTTGGAGGCATTTAACACATCCTATTTCACTAAATAGAATGTTAATGTGTTTAACAGCAATAAAAAGCAATAAATATAGAGGATATGTCAAAAAGATATAACAGGACAGCATGCAGCCACACATTGGCCAATGTTGATGTTTGGACATTTCTTTACCTTTTCTAATGCTGTACAACAATATAAACACGATTCATACTTCAAACCCATGTCCAGGCCACAGTGAACATGTGTATATAATATTATATATGTATCGTATGATAATAATGCCTCACACTTGTAAAGCACTTTACATCCTTGTGGAACTGGCACTGTTGTTCTTATTCTTTCACTCCACATAGCCAAGCCACTTATAAAGCCACAGCTGCCCTGGGGCAAAGTGCACTCATTTACTTACCACTTTCATACTAGGCAATGTGGGTTAAGTGTCTTGCCTAAGGACACAGTGACAGAACTTGGTCCGAGCGGGTATCGAACCTCTAACCTTCGCGTTGGTGGATGAGCGTTCTAACACTGATAAAGTTAAACTCTTTTCATACTAACTTTCCCTCCCTGTCCGCGCTCTGTGAGTGTCCCTCTCATGTTGGCTCCTGGTCCCGGGGGTTCAGGCTCGGGCGGCTCGTCTGAAGCGCTCAGAAAGCGCTCAGAGCGGCTCGGGCGGCTCGTCTGAAGCGCTCAGAGCGGCTCTTATAGACGGCACGTATAGAAGAGGCACAGACGCCTGACAATGTGACAACACTGAGGAACCAGCAGCAACGCAGCAACCCCGACACACTGTTTCTGGTCATTTGAAAACATCCATCAGAGCTGCGACTGTGCACTGCAGAAAGAAGGAAATGGGTGGAAAAGTTTTTTTTTTAAAGGTTTTTCATTTATTTATTATTGGGCTCAGATTATTTCACAGGTTCCGTGGTATTTATGACTGTTTTTTGTATATTTCCTCTATCAAGCTAAATGAGTGTATCCTAAATCCACGGTGGGCCACCCCAGAGAAATAAAGTGTGGACACGGCCCTGGTCAGACCTAGAGTTGGGCGTGGTCAGTACTTGGGAGACACTGTTCACCCACATTGCCTGGTATGGAGTGAGTGAATAATGCTGTGTAAAAAGTGCACAGGAAGCTATCAGATCAGCCCAACGGTGATGAACATAATGTGTCTGCAGAAATGAAAGGGTGAGAATGACTGCGGTGATGGATAATGGACAGACAATCACCCAAAATGGAGAGTTCCTAAATGAGATGACTCAAACCTCGGGCCTGGTAAAACTCTCAGTGCGTTTGCTCCTCTTTGGATGATGTGTAAAAAGTCAATGATTGTGAACTTTACACCAGAAGTCGGCCCACGTCCTTGTTTGGAACTATAAAATACAAGGTGGTTTATAGTTTTGTTGAAAAGTTAAAAAGCCTTTATTCCGTCTGGGCTAAGTTTGAATTCTTATGCACCAGTGCGTTTTGACCGTCTTTGTTAATGTCATTTTAACAAACAGAGTTTTTTTTGTATTACATTCTTTTGTGACAGTATGTGCAACATCACATATAAACCGAAATAATCTGTTCTTTTGTTTTTAGAATTCCTTTAATCTGCTGAGTGATCAAAAACAGATTTTCTCTCCAAATATTTACTTTGTACAACATTTACCTATTTCCTTTTGAATTTAGATGAATTTGAAAGATATCCTGCAGTTTAGATATCAATTTGAAACTTCTCCTCCAGTTTGCGTACATAAATGTAAGAATCTATCCAAACGAGGCATTTCATATGATAAAATAAAAGCAAGAAAAAAAGCATCTTTAGGCTCAGATTGGACAATTTAGAAGTTTCCACGTGAAATCTCTAATCCCGAGAGAGCGACCTGATCAAAAATCTAACAAAAAAAAAGAAAGTAAGGATCTCATTTGACTCTCTCTCTCTCTCTTCCTGCTGCTGTAAGGTAAGAAGTGTCACATCTCACTCTTTCATTTGGATGTATAAGACATAAAAGACATTCGACACATTTCAAAAGTTTCCCTTTGTAGCCTCATCCTTGTCTTTGCACAGCGCTGACACTCGCCCTTCAAACAATGTCATTTGGACTTTTATCCTCGAGAACGTTTTGCCACCTACTGTCAGAGGAGAGGAATTTCACGCAGCCTCATCAAAACGCGGCACCAAAATCGCACCTCGAACTTTGCCGTGGCCCGTATTTCAATATATGGGCCAGAGAATTATGGAAAAAGATTACATACATGGAATAATTATGATTTGCTTTGATCACATGAAAGCAATGGGTTTGACGGAATTAAAGGCATTATTTATGTAGGCAGACTCGGGGCGATCGCATCTCCATTCTGCGCCTTTGATATCATTCTTTGGTCATTAAAATTTCATGCTGGAAATGAAGTCTTAATCACCATGTCCAGTAAATGTGGTTGTTTTAGTCACAACACAATTTTTTCTATCGTCGTTCAAATTTCATGATGGAGATGACGGCTTTATCCCAGTGTTAATTATTATTTTATTATATATATTATTATTATATGATATATTCTTTTTAGTCAGATTTCCTTCAGTCTCTTTTTTAATTATTGTTTATAGGATCCTCATCATTTAAACACTTTTTAAAAAGCTTGTATTTTCCAAAAAAGAAAACAATCTTGTATTTTCTGTGTCATGTAGAAGTAGAACATTATCTTTTGTATTTTTCTTTTTTTCAAACATGTTTTTCACCAGCACTACATCCTGTTGTGTGTAACTCTTAAATTGAACACGTCCTTCATCTTTATCACAGCAGGACACTTTGCAAATTTGCCAAATAAAAAATATATATAAATTACTTAACAAGTCTATGTGTTTTTTTAACAATTATAATAGTATTATTCTATTTTCTTGTATTATTATTTATTATTGTCCTGGAGCATAAATGACAGAGGAGCAGCTTCTGGTTTTTGTGTAACTCTTTTTAAACATTTGGTTTTTCACGTCACACCTCAGGACACATTTTGCATTATAGCATTAAACTTCTTATATCTTTTTTTAGATTTAAGGTAGAGATAAAGGTGTCATTTTTGTGTCAATACCTTCATATCTTTATGCCAACACCTTTGTGCGAAGAAGAAAAGTGTTTCAGGGACACTTTTAAAAAATACAAATAAATTAAACACAAAGTCATTCTAAAACTACTTTATAGAATTTGTATTTTATGCACTGTTGAGTTGGAGGAGGAGAAAGATTATTGAGAACGTAATTTAAAGTGATATTGCAAAAAAAAAGAGAGACATTACATTTCTTTCTTTCTTTGACATATTAAAATCATTTGCAATATGGTTTTTACTTGTTCCTGTTCCAACACTTATGTCATGGTTAAAGTCCATATCACTCCTGTTTTTCTAATTATGACTTAGTTTGGTAAGATAGAGCCTGTGGTAGATGTTTATCATAGTTTTACTTACATAAAGTTGCAGTTTGTGAAGAAATTTTGAAAAAAAAAAAAAAAGTTTAACATTACAGAAAGTAGCGCTGAGTTCGAAAACAGAATCCGTCTGTGATGTCATCAATGTGCGACGTGCCATTGAAAACACAGTTTACACCATCTTTCAACAAAATAAAGGTGTTATATTGTGTTACTGTTTGTCAAATCCTAACTGTAAGGATTTTGGCTCATGTTTACAGTATGGTTGCTAGGTAACACTAGAGGAATTATCTCTACCTATGTCATAAAAATGGTCAAACTGGGGACGAATGGGCAAAATGTTTAGTCAAATCTGAAATATAATTCTGTTCGCTACGTTTTAGTGAATACAGTAATGTAGTCTAACCTGTCGTATAGACTTGCATTTGTTTTACTTCACTATAGCTTAAGTACTAGTAGTAGTAATAGTACTTGTACTTCTACACAGCACCCGACTTTGCACAACAATAAAGCACGCAGCGTTACGTCAAGCCAGAACTTCCTCTTATGCTTTTGAAATGAATAAATCAACATGCAACCGTTTATAAAGCTCATCTCTCCATTGACTTTGAGATCTCGCCCCATTGTCTGAGCGGTTTCGCCTCGCTTCCGACCCCCCCTGGTGGCTGTTTTGGTGATGGGACATTGGGGCGCGCGGTGCATACAAGTGGGTTAATTAAAGAGCTTCATAAGTCAATCATAGGACATTAGGAAAGAGAGAGGAAAGTGAGACGGAGAGAAAGAGAGGGAAGAGGCTGTGAGTGCGGAGCGGGTTAGGATATAGGAGACATCAAAGGGCTGGAGCGAGGAGGCATGAAAGGAATGAGGAATGAGCTGGGAGCGGCAGAGGAGATGTGGGGGTAAAAGAAAGTGGAAGCGGCCCTAAGGTGGGGGTGGGCAGACAATAGAAGACGAGGGGCTTGTTCTGACTGTGTAGAATGTTGTAGTTGATTTGAACATAGGGCACGGTTGTGGAAGAGAATTTATTTTGTCAGATTTCAAATGCTGGAAGATTTCTCACTTGGAACATTTTAACTCTAAAAAGAAAACATTATTTTGCTGAACTTGGGGAGAATTCAAATTGAAACTTCAGCTTCTTTGTTACTTTTCTTTTTAAATGAAATGCCAAACTCTTGAACACAGTATAGTTTTGAAAAGCCTATTTTACGAAAATAAGAAAAAGATAAGAAAAAAAAGGTTTATTTTCTTTTCTTATTGTCTTTTTTTTCTTATTCTTATTATTTGTTTTATTTATTATTCTAATACAAGCATAAGAGAAAATGTGTGTGTGTGTGTGTGTGTGTGTGTGTGTGTGTGTGTGTGTGTGTGTGTGTGTGTGTGTGTGTGTGTGTAAGTTAACTTAACTAAAATTTGTACATCCATGTATGTATAAATATTTTTTTTCCTCTCATTATTTAATTTTCTTCCCTAAATCTTTAAATTGGTCATTTTGTGTTATGTATTTTTTTTTGCTGTGTGTTTCAAAAACAATAAATAGTAAAAAAAATAAAAAAAAATAAAAATAAAAATACCAGAAATATCACACACAGAAGTTGTGCTTGCGTTCTGGCATTTTCTCTACGTTTCTGTGTTCTAGTTGTCAAATTGGAAAAATAATTACAGTTTATGAACATTAATGACTCAAATCAAGTAATACAAACCAGGAAAGAGCTCAGATCAGCCAAAATACAGACACAATTAAGTTAATTTACGAACCCGGACAGTGTTATAACATTTACAGTTTATAACACAATGTCTGAGAGAGATGTTTAGCTTTAGCGACATTAGCATCACAGAGGATTTAAAAATGCAGAGGCTCAACGGCACCACAGAGACAGGTTCACAGACGGCAGAGAGACAGTAAAATAACACAAACGTTATCCAAACGCAGGGTGCAGCCATGTTGGAAAATGAGGGACACTACAACTATGTCATATTTTTGTTGTGAAATAATATAAATGCAGCAACTGTATTTACTTTTTAACAATGTATAATTTGAACTAAAAGTGTGGAGATGAGCCGTGATGGGCCTGTGACGCTTACACTTTTTCACTGTAACTTTCATATTATCATTTATTCACATTTCATAAAATAATCCATTAAATTCTGCACATGTCAATGAGAAGTAAGTCATTGTCAGGTATGGAAGTGCATGCATTTTAAATAACAAAAAATACAAATATACTATCCCAAAAATGTTCTGTATTTCTTTAAAAATTCAAAATTGAAAAACGCACCTTTGAAATATTCAGTGTGTGTATTCAAGCACTCAAATTCAGTCTTCAGGGTGTAAAAAATGCGGTAAAAATGTCAAAATTTGAGGGTTTGAGAAACTAATCCCAAATGAAGACTTTGCTCTCACATTTTTGCTCTGAATTCAGACGTTGAATATAAGAGCTTGGACTTATAATAGAACAGAATAGAATAGAGTAGAATAGCTCAATTTTCATTAAACCTATCTTCCAGGTCACCTCACTAGGCCAAGTTACAGGTCAGATCTGTGGAGAGGCATTCCCAGTATAATACATGTACCGTATTTTTGAGCAATGAAAACACATAAATAAATAAGTTTAATAAGCCATAATGTGGAATGTTCCAGGCAATGCAAACATATCTCCATGGAGACAAGGAGGTGAACTGTGAGCTGAATACTGTCAAGGGTATTTTGTAACATGTACGTTAGTTAAAGGTTGAATGGAGGATTTTTTTGGCCCAAATCTGAGTCTCATTTCCACGTGGAAGGTGGAAGGTCCAGCTTCCAAAGAGGCCCGGCTCACTTTGGGTCCCAGAGCGCTTTAGCTCAAGAATTGAAGAAGAGAAAACACAAACTCAGATTAAAACTGAACAGCAAAAAGCAGATAAAAACAGAAAATCATCATTTCTCACCAAACGCTGACTTGAAACGCAGTATTTCCACTGATGGAAACAGACTTAGCAATCAAAGCTAACAAGCACATTAGCATCAGGTGTTTCCTGTTTATCGACACAGTACTTGTGCCATGACCAACAATATTATATTCTTGGTGTATAATGCAGCTAACATTATCCAAACCCAATTCAATACATAAGTAAACATTAAAACGTGGTGTAGAGGCTTTGCAGAGAAATAAATGTAGTAAAAGCTGAGGATGAAGAGGAAGTGGTTTTCCTGGTGACACATCTCACAGCAACACAAACTTAGAATGACTAAACGTCTTTTTGTGAATTGCTGAGATTGGGCTCTTGATTGAAAAGTATAATTCAAGAATCCAAATCCAAATCACACTCATGAAGCCTGTGTAAATTCAGCCTGGAAGACCTAACTCCACCCATCTACGTCACCTGCTATGTCAAGGCCACCTACTCCCCAGCTCAACCAACTCACCCAGTCCGGCCTGTCCGTCTGTGAGAGTCACATCCTCCTTCACCGCGGAACTCCTCCAGGTTTCTACTTTTTCCCAAGGAGGTTTTTGTAGTTTTTCCTGGCCGAGAAGGAGGGTCTAAGGACAGAAGGAGGGTCTAAGGACAGAAAGAGGGTCTAAGGACAGAAAGAGGGTTTAAGGACAGAAAGAGGGTCTAAGGACAGAAGGAGGGTCTAAGGACAGAAGGAGGGTCTAAGGACAGAAAGAGGGTCTAAGGACAGGGGATTCCCGGGACCTCGCCCCTCGCACCTGCTCCCCATCTTCAATCAGCGCCCCCAAGTCACTCCTCCCCGTGGCACGTGGCACCTCTGCTCCCAGCGCACAGCGGGTCCCATATTAACCCTCACTCTGTCGGCTCGGCCGTTTCAGACCGTACTGCGACCCACCACCTCCCCTCCTCCTCCTCTGCATCCCTCTCATCCTAATCATCGACCCTCTCACCACATCTACCACCACCAGTCTCCAGGCCCTGGGGGGACACATCTAATACAAATAGATAATGGAGTGCCCATGATCGCAATGTCTTCTGCCGGGGTCTGAGCGCCAAATAACCCATGTAATAAAGCTGCTAAACAGTCCTTTCTGTGTCGTCTGAGTCTCTCCAGGGTGAATTTTTAATTGTCCACAGATGTGGAAATGTACCTTTGGTTTCACCAGAACAATTGAAAACATACAAGATCCACATGTCGCAAGGATCAACGTTTCATAATGCACTGTACAAAAGATGACTCGTTACATAAAACGCGCCAGAGTAACAACTGTAGAAATCGCACTGTCATAGAGCGACCTGGGTGTCGTAGAGCGGCCTGGGTGTCGTAGAGCGGCCTGGGTGTCGTAGAGCGGCCTGGGTGTCGTAGAGCGGCCTGGGTGTAGAGGAGTTCCTTGAAGATATCTTTGCTGATATAACTCTCTTCCTCCTTCCAAAGTTCAAAGTGGCAGTGCCAAGCATGGGAAGAGTCCTGGCTAATGTGAACAGGCTTTTTCTTTACGAGCTCTTTGTAGACTCTCCTCAAAGGCCTGGGCTCATGTTCACGTTGCGCTGCAGTTTGTTCTCTGCACGCTCAAACTTCTGCACCACATCAGCAAGTTAAAGGTTGAAAAGCCAAACCATTTCAAGGATTACACAGCTGAGTCCAAAATGGTTCAATTTGCATAACAAAAACAGCCTTTGAGCATTTTTAAAGATAGAATTTGTGTTCTCTTCTTGTCTATGTATGTTCCAGGATATTTCAAACGCTCGACCATCAGTTTTGGAAACATTGATATCTAAAAAGCTATCTAAACACCATTTTTGCAACATTGACAAGTCCTTTTTCTGCACCATGTCATCGGAATGTGTAGTGTATTCACCTGTAACACACGTATTCAACACAGTCATTTCTGAAATATAAGAACCAATCCTCACCCTTTGATAATGCCTCTATTGTCCAACACCGAGGTACATAAGTCTGTTCAGTAAAAGATGCAGAGAACTGAAAGCATGTAAAGTCCACAAAGAAGATTCTAGCATAATGGGAAGGGACCTGTAGAATATACAAGGTTATCAACTTGTAGAACATACACTTAGGAGCTATAGTGCAAATATTTAAAAACTTCCAAGACTTAGGACATGTGTGTGTTTGGAGAAGAAGCATCGTAAAGACCACTTTGAATTGATGTTCATTAAGAACAATAGCTGGATTTTCTGGGATCAAACTACAGATTTCTTCACTTTCTGCAGTGAAATTAATTCAGTCAAATCTGCTTTAGAATGTTTATCCTCCTGTTCTCACCAACAATATAATGCATTTGATTTTGCAGCTCGGACTCACATCAGGAGCAGGATTGATCGTTCACACTGTTTAGTCCTGACGTAGATCTGGCTTGGTCCTATTCCAGTCCTGGTTTTGCCCTGGTCTAGTCTTGGTTTAGTTCCAGGTTTAGTCTTGGTTAAGTCTTGGTTTCTACGGTATTCTTATTTCTTATTTTCAAGGTTTGAAGGCTGTGTCCTTGCAAGAACAACATATATTTAATTTAAATTAGTTAAAAAGGATATTAGTGTCATGATCACGGTCTGTCTGGTGATGTATAGTTTGTCTTGTTATTACTCACGGTGTTTCTGTCTCTGCTCCTCTTCGTTTCCCCCCTCCCTTCTCTCCTCTCTGGTTACCGCCCCCTTGCCTCTCAGCTCATCACAGGCTCTCCACACCTGTGCGTGGGTTCACAGCTGTATCTGCTTGTCAATCACTGGGTGTGGTATATTAGGGTTTGGTTTCCTCTGTTCTGGATGAGATTGTCTGCGTTGCCTGGTCGGCCCCAGCTATCGAGCCTTTAGCCAGGTTTTGAGATTTTGGACTCTGACTTTGTATTTTGCTTCCTTGTGATTCCTGTTTTCCGTCGTCGACCCTGGACCGTCCTGAGATTACCCTTCGCCCATCCTCTGACAATGCTGTTATTGCCTTGTGTACCGAACTTGGAACGGACCTGACGCCTGTCGTTTGCCCCTGACACCGTGGTTGCTGGCGCTGCCACCGCTGGAAGGATCTTTAGTTTTTTTCGTACTCTTAAATAAGACACTTTGTATTTTTCTGTTCTGTGCCATTAAAGGCTGTTCATTCTTCACCTGTTTCCAGCCCGTAATTGGCTCTGTTCTGCCGTTTGACAGTCTTACACTCTGATGCTACATGTCACTTCATCATGAGAATGTGTGTAGAATATCAACACTATTATTCATATCATTAAAAAAAAAAAAAAATAATATAAGAAAATGTATATCTATAATCTGAGAAAGTAAAATGTTTTGTGTGGCCATTTCTGTCACGTTAACTTTACTTTATCTCTCAGACAGTTTGATTTCATAAAACTATGATGACATAACAAGAAATTAAAATCGCAAGGAATTGTCAATTACTTCAGAGCTACTACAGAACTACCCCAGAGCCACATCAGTTATCGAGGAGCTGCAGTGAGGACTGTTTTTGACTGTTGAAGGGGTGAGGAATTCCTCAAACTTGCGCAAATGAAGTTAAATGCTACAACAGGTGTGTTTTTGATGAGGGAACAAAGGCTGCGTTTACACTGCCGGTCAATTTAAAAAATGTTGTCCATATGTGACATGTATCTGGTTTTCTCAGTGTGTGAACAGCACACATCAGATTTATTCAAATCCAACCCAGGCCACTTTCGTATGTGGAAAATAATCCGATTTGTATCTGTACTTTTAGAATGTAACTTGAGTCTGATCCCCAGATCCGACCTGAACGTCATCATTGGGTTATAAACGTCACAATTCTGAGTCATAGTGCCAGAAAACAACGTGGAGAGAAATGGCAGATGAAGGAGCCAAAAACTGTAAGTGGAAGAAGTTTGTGAACTAATCAATACAATACACGGGGCGACAAATCAAATCAGGCAAAAATAGAGGGTTCGGTATTTGAGGAGATTGTGAAGGAGTTGGCCGAGTGAGGCATTAAGGAATCCTGTCTGCAATGAATGGGAATAAAACGCCTTTGTGCAAAATATAACGCAGATAATAAAACGAGAGAATGCAGCCGGGGAAACTGTCCATTTTACTTCCGACACAGTGCGCTGCGTGTGACGTGTTCTTTTGTGCACGGGGGGCCACATCAAGCTGCATTCCAGTCACACCAGACACAAACAGCAATCGCATTTTTTGTAATAATGAACGACCACATTAAAAAAGCATTATTTTTACCTAATATATTACATTTGGGGGTATTTTAAAGACATTTTACAGATTAAACATGTGCGGTAATTAGATAATTCAACATGACACGTCCCATTCACACATTCTCTATCATATCTGTGTGAACCACTTCATCTTCTGAAGCTGCTGACCACATCCAAGCACCTGTTTGCACTGGTCACTTATGTCCGCAACAGGTAAAGGCACTGGTCACTGTGTGGAGGTGCACTGTGTGTAGGTGTGTGGAGGTGCAGTGTGTGGAGGTGTGTGGAGGTGCACTGTGTGGAGGTGCAGTGTGTGGAGGTGTGTGGAGGTGCACTGTGTGGAGGTGCAGTGTGTGGAGGTGTGTGGAGGTGCAGTGTGTGGAGGTGTGTGGAGGTGCACTGTGTGGAGGTGTGTGGAGGTGCACTGTGTGTAGGTGTGTGGAGGTGCAGTGTGTGGAGGTGTGTGGAGGTGCACTGTGTGGAGGTGCAGTGTGTGGAGGTGTGTGGAGGTGCAGTGTGTGGAGGTGTGTGGAGGTGCACTGTGTGGAGGTGTGTGGAGGTGCACTGTGTGGAGGTGTGTGGAGGTGCACTGTGTGGAGGTGCAGTGTGTGGAGGTGTGTGGAGGTGCAGTGTGTGGAGGTGTGTGGAGGTGCACTGTGTGGAGGTGTGTGGAGGTGCACTGTGTGGAGGTGCACTGTGTGGAGGTGTGTGGAGGTGCACTGTGTGGAGGTGTGTGGAGGTGCACTCCTACAGAGCTTTTAAAATATTCTGTCTTCAAACATACATCATGGAGGCAAAATTAAGATGAATACATTTTCAAAATACATTTAAATACTATGATATTTCAATCTTTATGACCAAAAATTAGCCAAAAGAAAACTGTTTTCTAGCCCTAAATCATATATGAGCTACACAAAAGTATAATTTAAGTGTGTAGTGTATTAGATCAAATTAAAAACAACTTAAAGCTCAACATCTCTGTAAGTATTTGTCCTGTAATACTGCATCTGCATTGTGCCTTCATTAAAATGCTACATGTCTATTATAATCTTTAATAAATGGATAAATCATGTAAAACACAATAGTCCATTTGTTTAAACCTCAAACTCTGACGCCACTCACATCTGAGTGGTTTTGTTTCAACTAAACCAACTTTATTTTTGGTATTGTGAGGTTTTATGCCAGTTTCTCATTCACTTTTACCATTATTTCGTAGTTGATCATGCTTTTGCTTTCACACATGTATTTAAATCATTGCATTCCCAAGAATTAAAGTCAATTCAAACTAACAACGGACCTTCCTCTAGTGCCACTTGAGCCTGACGTGCACAGACAGTGGAGCCGTGCCACCTGCTGTCACAGGCGCTTAACTTTTACGCACAACAACAATCCATCTTCAACAAAACATAAAACGATGATCTTCTATAGGAGAACGTAAACACACAACAAAGGCGCGGGAGACTTACGCGCACGTCGCCTCTTCTTTTGACATCTCTGTCCTTCTCCGACGCGCGTCCTCGAGTCCCGAGCAGCGGAGACGGTGAGACGGGTATTTCCCTGACGCGCGGAGCAGAGGTCCCGTTGGCACGCGGGCGAGCGGACGTGTCCAAAAGGTTTTACGCACGGACTGTCTGTGGTGTTTGTGTCCGTGGAAGGTGCTCGGAGCGTGAGAGCTGCGTGAGCGCTGCGTGAGAGCTGCGTGAGAGCTGCGTGAGAGCGGAGGAGAGGCTCACGGGGTCTCGATCCACCGCGAAGGGGGCGCGCTCTTCGCTCTGACACCGCGCACCGCTTGACACCGGCGTTTAGGAGGCGCTGACACACACACAGAAGCACATACACACACACACACACACACACACACACACACGCGCGCGCGCGCAGACACACACACACACATACGCACACACACGCAAACATACACACTTAAGCAGACACACGCGTGCGCACACACACGTACACACAAACGCACGCACACACACGTACACACACACGCACGCACACACACGTACACACGCACGCACACACACGTACACACGCACAAAAGCACGCACGCACACACACGTACACACGCACAAAAGCACGCACACACACGTACACACGCACGCACGCACACGCACGCACGCACAAAAGCACGCACACACACGTACACACGTCCGGGCAGAGGCAGACAGAAGGTGCAACACTGGAAGAAATGTTTTTATAACACGACTTTAAAAATCAAATAGAAAATAGCTTCATTTTAACTTTAGTAACTATTGATTGAGTGATTCCGGGTGAATATGAGTGAAGTGGGGCGAATACCGTGCACTTACAACTCACCTGTCACTGACATGTGCAGAATTAAAAATAATAGCTTTTGGGAAACGTGACATATGATTATAATATAATCAAGTGTAAGCATGCTTTTATTTTTTCTCTGTTGTCCTCTCTCTGGTCTTGTTCTTTATTTTGTTTTTCATGTTCATTAAACGCTTTAAAAAAAAAAAAAAAAAAAGAAGAAGAAAGAAGAAGACGTCTTTTACTTACTTTTTCACTAAACTCAGACCTTTTGATTGCCTTTTAACATTTTACAAAGTTTAAAACAAGCCGAGTCAGTGCCACTCTTTCCTGATTTATAAAGCACTTTTTTTGTCTTTGCATTGCATTATTCAGGCATGTGCACTATTCTAATATATAAATGGTTCTTGGTCACATTTAGTATCCAGGGCTTTTCTACATCCAGAGAAAAGAAAACTAAGGCAAACAAAGTTTAAATGTTATGCCCTATTTAGTCCAAAATTGGTCAAATGTGTAAAATTTGAGTCCAAATGCGATATATATAGTTTTTTCTTCTTTCTTAAAGGTGGTATGGACGATTTTTTTCAGCAATTTTTTTATCATATCGTGGCGTGGATAAATCATTTGTCCTGCCACGTATCAATCATAAAACGCACCTATGCGCTTTACCGCTCACCTGCAGCCGCGTCAGGCTCGTCCCCACGTTTCCGCGTGTCTAAGCGCATGGATCTATCATAATATAGTTCCCTCAGTGTACGGGGCAAAATGAAGACGGAGAAAGAGGCAAGGCAAGGCAACTTTATTTGTAGACAGACAGTCTAGAAAGACAGTTTGAGCTGACGCAGAAGTGGACAGAAATCTACAGGAGACGAGCGATGTGATGCGCTCCGTTGCGCTAATAAACAAACGCACGTGTGTGTTGTATCAGTCCGCACGGGGGAGTGCGCATGCGCACTTCCGCCTGCGTTCTCAAATCGCCGAAAAATCGTCCATACCGCCTTTAAGTTCTTGATTGTCAACACAACTTTTTTGAGGCCCAAATTCATTGTTCTGAAATGTAGTGTGATGATGATGTCAAAAATGTCCTACAATGCCTTTACAATCCAATGCCAACAGGACTGTCTCAAAAAATATGGAAATGGTGGTTCTCCTGGCAACCACAGTCTCTCCAACATTTAGCATTTTCCTGTGAATATTGAGGGCTTTGACACTAAAAGCAGGATACATTCTTCCAACAGAATGTTTGATTTGATCTGAAACCTTAAACTGCTTTTCATCAAGTAACTACTCACCCAGTCACACACACATCCACACAGCAGTGTACTCACACACTAGGGGTGAGGCGGGTAAAGTGTCTTGCCCAAGGAAACAACAACAGTATTCATCAGAAGGAGCTGGGACCAAATCGTGTGAACCACAGAGCAGGATTCAAACCACCAACCTTCTGATCAGAGGAGAAGCACTGAACCAACTGAACCAATTGAACTATGGGCCCATAACCCCGGGGCACATCACACAGGCACATATGTTTGGGTAGAGCGGTGTCTTGCCGAAGGACACAATGACAATCCGCACTTTCAGCTGTGAAGTGCCAACATTTGGGTTATGGATGAACATTGTCACTGGGACCTTCTGTTCGCTCACTAAACCAGCACATAACTCCCACAGAAGGTGCAGATGTGTGAAGTGAGGAGCAGGGCGTGCAAAAGTCTCTTTATAATGCTTGTCTGTTAAACTGTTAAACTCCAGCTTCACGTATGGCTCATCAGGGCTCTGTACTAGACTGTAAGGCAGGGGTGTCCAAACCTTTTTCACCAAGGGCCACATTTGGAAACTTATATGGAGCAGAGGGCCACAAACAACCCGACGATGTTGAATTTGAAAGTGAATACTTAAAAACTTTGCATTTGGCATTGTTCGATGAGCATCCACACCTTTAATAATACTTGGGACATTAATAATAGGTTGTTATCACATAAAAATGCTTGAATTTTTCTAATTTCACAATAAATATAACTACTTTTTGTTGTTTGGACCAACAGCAGGAAGCCGGAGGGCCAACAAAAATTGGTCTGTGGGCCGCATTTGGCCCCCGGGCTGTAGTTTGGACATGCCTGCTGTAAGGAGTCACTTTATTTGTGTTTGATAGGGAATACCAACATTTCTGATATTTTTAGTAGACATCTAGAGCATATCAAAAAATCAACACCTTCATTTACAACAAACAATAGCAAAGAAGCCTAATTTTTAACCTTTATAAACTTGTCTGGCCCCGTATGACAACCATCTGAAAACTGCTCATCATTTCATCCAATGTGCTTATAATTAGATTCATGCGATGTCTTTCATTTGCCCTTCAAATGTTCGGTGAAAACAAACGGGGAGACGGTTGGCTCGCAGCGACAGGCATTAGATAGTCTCGCAGGTTGACTGTAATCGTGAGCTTCATAGAGATCTCGAAAAGTCAATTGTATATTCTTTTTGATGGTGTGTTACCTACAAGAACACGCCTGGCTCCGCTCGCAGCTCTGCAGGCAGGAGACAAGAGAGTTTTTGGATGCACGGCGGCGGCGGCGGCGGCGGCGGCGGGGGAGGGGGCATCAACATTTAGGCTCTGACCCAGTTTCTCAAACATTACAGCGATTGCACGGTTTTGATTCATTTTTCCATCACCTTCTGCTGACACCGGAGGGCAAAGGAATTAGACAGGCGCGCCACCGAGCTACGCGCTAAACACAGCCGCCATATCCAGCTGAAGAGTGGGCGAGCGAGCGCACACTTTGGAAGAACTAATATGTGATGGGATTACAAAGAGTTTACCTGAGAGGACTTCTGTAAAACCCTCTTGTCTAATCCTGTGCTGATTTTGTACCACTTTGAATTTCCAGCAAATATCAGAAATAATCATCGAGAATAAAACAAAGAAGAATAAAGCATCTAGTTTAATAATTTAGCGGTCTCAAATGACTATTCAGTTCTCACATACTAGTATTTGTAGACACAATTTCCCACAGTTCTTTGCAGCTGTAGCTGGTGCAGTGAAAGTCTCTCCTGATCTGCTCCTGGTGACACTGCACTGTTACATACAGAGACATGTGTTATTGGGATCTTTGAGAATTGACTCAAGACGAGTCATAAGCGTTTTTAAAAAGCGGTTTAAATTGGATTAGACCGGTTATCCAGTTTTCCTGCAGTGCAGTGGTGTTTGTGACAGAATGGCAAGAGTTATATTCAAACTGGCAACCTTATAATCATACAATGCTCTGTACCTGATGTTCTTCATGTAGTAGAGAATCGCTGTTTTGCTCCATACAGATAATGATTGAAAAAATATGTTTCAAACTGTATATAAAATAATGTGTCTTTTTGAAGGTCTTTTGCCCTCTTCTATTGGGCTTTACTGAACGGGAGTTTTTTGGAACAAAATCGGACATGAATGTTAATACAGTAAACTCTTCTCTTTATGGACTAAACTATTAGATGTAAAAAGGCAGTTAAAAACACACATTTTGATCACAAGTACCAATTCCCCTGTCAATTTGTAGAAAACAACACTGGCACATGTTAACAAAGCTATTCTGGGGAAACTCCTGAAGTACCTCAGTGACCTCCTCACTGTGAGCTCTTACCAGCTCGGCTCCTCCTCACAACTACTATTCAATGTGCCTCGACGCCTTACAGGGCTCAGAAATCAGCTTTCTCCTTCTCTGCACCTTGGTTTTAAAATAATCTACAAAGATCTTAAAAAAGAAGCTTTAGTGTCACTTGATTATAAAAAAAAGTGATGATTGAGATTTGTTTTTCCTGAGAGAGCTGTTTTTTTATGTAATATTTTGTGATTTTCTGTACTGTGTTGTTTGTGTTGGCTGCTCCCTTGGCCAGGTCTCTCCTGGAAAAGGAGTTCTGAATCTCAAAGGTTAAATAAAAGTATAAAAAATAAAAATTCTTATTGTGAAAGGTAACACCTCACCTTTGACAAGCTGACAAGCTGACAAGCTGACAAGGAGAGAACACAAAGGAGTGGACACAGAGGTGCGATGAGGAGCAGACATGAGGAGCGGATACGGAGGACGAAGAGCAGACATGGAGGACGAGGAGTGGACACAGGGCCCAAAGACAACAAACCTCCACCAGGGGCCCACGAGCCAGGCCCCTGCAGCCACAGCCTCACCTAAACCACTCATTTCACTTCTGACGTCTCTGTCTGTTTGGGTCTTAGTGCCAAAGTTGATTCACTTCACTTTTCTTTTTACTTTTCTTCTGGTTGAAATATCTAATGTTTTTTTAGCTTATAATGTGCCATTTTTCCACAACATTAGCCCTTTTTAATCATGTTTTTGCCTCACAAATTCTCCCATGACCTTTTTAAGCAACATGCACACCCTTAATGGCCTTCAAGCCCATTACACATATCCTTCCTCTCCTCCTCTGGCTGTCCCCCTCAACACCTCCTACATTGTAGCGTTTGCCATTGACTCCTTAATGTTCTGTGGGGCCCATTCGGTGGCAAAGATGATGTTGTTATCAGCTCTAAAGGCTGACTGAGCATTCCTCTTGGTCGGCCGTGGGATCAGGCGGACAGGCAGAGAAAGGGGAGAGCGATAGGAGCTTAGGAACTCCTCGGGATGGCAGGGAATCCACCTCTGGCTCCTTATCGCTGCCCCACGCCGTTGAGCAAGACCATTATGGAGACAATTTTATTCAGACCTCGTCGACACGCAATTAGTCTCCCCCACCCCCTCGCTCTGTTAAGGAGAGTACGGCAGGGAAGAGAGGGAGGTAGAGCCGAAGTGGAGGTAAGATGTTTGGAGTTTTTGTGTAAGAAAGTGGGTTGTAATATGTCGTAGCAGAGACAATGGAGAGGAGCTGCTTGGATGTATTGTTTAGCGTACAGTATTTAAAGTGTACTGTATGTAATAAAATAACATTTGTCTTGCCCCAGTACAAATATCCATGGGTTTCATTTCACTTGAAATAAGGACCGTTGCCGAAGCGAAAAACAATTCAACATATTATATTATACACATAACTACAATGCAAAAACTAATTTAAAAATGTCCATACCTGGAGTTGTATTTAACTTCATTCATGTTTAGTAAATTCTCTCCCCTCTGAGGCTCACAAAAACACAGATTTCCCAGTTTTGTGATGTTATAGGTAGAACTCCGAGACCTTTTGTGCTGTTTTTAAGTCCATAAACATTCAACAGACTTGTTCTGCCTCAAATGACCTCTAATCCTGATGAGGAAACCTTTCACGTAATGTAAAGTACTTCTATTAGATACAATATTGCCAGTTCTCAAACATGAGATGAGAGGTACTCAAGAGCATGTTTAAAGCCCAATAACAAGACAAATTAAAGCTGCAAGCGGCGATGGAGGGCTCTCAACACGAGTACTTGATCCATGTTACGTACTAGACACATTTTTCCATGAAACTGATACTTTTTTCACCAATAGGGTTTGTTGGTCTCCTCCATTAGAGTAACATGGGCACTTTTAGACAAATGTGGGGGGGGTTTCTTCCTTTTTTCTACTTTTATCGAACTTTGTCAATGATGCACATGAAACTGTAATGCACAACAAACTCAAGCAAAGTTTTTTGGAATTATTCATTAGTTATTTATTATTAGTATTTAGTTATTCAGATTACAACTTACTAATACAGTAGATTGTTATTTTCAGAGCTACTGTGTTCTAGTTCTGAAGCTGAGATGTGTCCGTAACTGTTCAAAACGCCCTCATGACACAGGCCTTCTGCACTATCCTCCCCTCCCAGAGCTGTAGGTCATGAATGATGCAACACTTCCACTTAAACCATGTCCACTCTATTATGTCTGAAGCCTTTGACTAAACCTAACCTCATTTATCCATCTATTGAGCGCTTTTCTCCTTCTCGGGACGTCTGAAGTCAATCTCCAGGATCTGGTAGGAGGGATGGATGATGTTTCAGGACGAATTCTGTGCTCCAATCCACCAAATAATTACAGCAATCTATTCAAGCAGTAGATTTATGAACGTCTCTATGTGTTCCTGCATTAAGAGCTGAGGGAAACACAGAGTACATCGCATAGCCACATTTCAATAAGTGTCTGTCATCTCTTGTACTTACAAGGCAACACAGTTTAGGAAGTAATGTTTAAGGGCATTTTCACATCTGCTAGTTTATCGAACCGGTTTGATTGGGGACTTAAAGAATATCCCCCTGGCCTGAGGTGGCGCTGCGTCACAAATAGGCGAGAAAAAGGATCATAAAACAAACACGAAACTGCGTCCGCCGATTAGCCAGAGAGAATTCCCTGTCCAGTCAGTCACTCGTCAACAAATGTTCAGTTACATCAGATTATAGCGATATTTGGACTTCAGGTGTGGATTTTACAAATAGCGCTCCATACCGGGTTATCGGGGGGCGCTATTGAGGCAAAAGGACAAAGTTAACTATGATGGTTGTATAATTTACGCATGGAATTATGACAAGAGACACGGATCATAGGTAATACATGAAAGTACAGGCCACTAGAACGTTATACGAGAACAAATAAATGATTGGCCTGTAAACACTGCATTTTTTGTGATCGGTGCTCTTAACCGTAATTTGTGTTGTAATGTTCTCCTCAATATTTCTCAAGGTCCATTTCATGTCATATTTCTCTCAGTGTCTATTTCAAAAGGAGTAAATAAACATTGAGAGAAATATGAAATTAAACGGATTGATTTGTCAAAAAGCATTCACAAAACTGCCTCCACACCAACCCAAACGAACCGTACTTGTTTTGAGCTCGAGTTTGCTTTAAGCGTTCCAAACATTGCACGTGTTAAAACCCTTTAAGTTGCTGTTAAATGTATCACAGAAATTTGACCACAGCTAATGGATTCAAATAAACAAAAGAAAACCATCTCATCCATAATAACCTTTTTTCACCATTTAGTGTCACGCTTCCTCTGCATGTGTTTACAGGATTGCATCTTTTCCGAGGGTGATTTCAGCTCCTGCAGCCGCCCTAATGTTCCTCATATTTCAGAGCGAAGCTGTTCCTGAGACTGTCTCCGATTGCTGGAGTAAGTCTAGTACTTACGCGCAGAAGAGCAGGATTTTAAGATTTAACGAAATGCACTGCAGCTTATGGTGTTTGCGGTTTTAAGAGTGTTCTAATTTTGTTTCGTGAGGCTTTTAATACTGTTTGGACACCTGTACATTAGCGGTTCACATTTGAATACTGTATGTGTATGGAGAACACTAATCATGTGTCTGATGTGTGCTCGAGACTGGTGTATTATGAGTGAGACCAAGAGCAGACACAGATGTCCTTAAAGTTTTAGAGTTTTCTTTATGATTTAATAGATATGGGCTTATTAATTGCACAAATTACAATGTATTTCATCAGTGTTTGATCCAACCTTGAGCCAAATTCTGTGGCTGTGTCTCGAATCATTGCCATCAAGATTCAATCATTGGAAGAGATGACGTCAAATGTGTGATGAAATGTAGAGAAATGTATCATGTTTACAGAACAAAATGTCTCGTAAATCTGCACGAGTGAAGTGGGACAGTCAAGGTCAATGAAACCTCTGATCCAAGGTCAATGAAACCTCTGATCCCGAACCATTTTAGGATTGACATATTTTTACAGGGAAATACAGTATTAGACATGTGTTTGGACGTGACTCACTCGTTTTAGATCAGCAGAGATGGCAAACTGTGCTCCCTCCATGCATGTGTCCTTTGTGTTAGCATGTGTCCCTTGTGTTAGCATGTGTCCTTTGTGCTAGCATGTGTCCTTTGTGTTAGCATGTGTCCTTTGTGTTAGCATGTGTCCTTTGTGTTAGCATGTGTCCCTTGTGTTAGCATGTGTCCTTTGTGCTAGCATGTGTCCTTTGTGTTAGCATGTGTCCTTTGTGTTAGCATGTGTCCTTTGTGTTAGCATGTGTCCTTTGTGTTAGCATGTGTCCTTTGTGTTAGCATGTGCCCTTTGTGTTAGCATGTGTCCCTTGTGTTAGCATGTGTCCTTTGTGTTAGCATGTGTCCTTTGTGTTAGCATGTGTCCCTTGTGTTAGCATGTGTCCTTTGTGTTAGCATGTGTCCTTTGTGTTAGCATGTGTCCCTCGTGTAAGCATGTATAACTTGTGTTAGCATGTGTCCTTCGCGTTAGCTTGTGTACTTTGTGTTAGCATGTGTCCTTTGTGTTAGCATGTGTCCCTCGTGTAAGCATGTGTAACTTATGTTAGCATGTGTCCTTCGCGTTAGCATGTGTCCTTTGTGTTACCATGTGTCCCTTGTGTAAGCATGTGTCCTTTGTGTTAGCATGTGTCCCTTGTGTTAGCATGTGTCCCTTGTGTTAGCATGTGTCCTTTGTGTTAGCATGTGTCCCTTGTGTTAGCATGTGTCCTTTGTGTTAGTATGTGTCCCTTGTGTTAGCATGTGTCCTTTGTGTTAGCATGTGTCCCTTGTGTTAGCATGTGTCCTTTGTGTTAGCATGTGTCCCTTGTGTTAGCATGTGTCCTTTGTGCTAGCATGTGTCCTTTGTGTTAGCATGTGTCCTTTGTGTTAGCATATGTCCTTTGTGTTAGCATGTGTCCTTTGTGTTAGCATGTGCCCTTTGTGTTAGCATGTGTCCCTTGTGTTAGCATGTGTCCCTTGTGTTAGCATGTGTCCTTTGTGTTAGCATGTGTCCTTTGTGTTAGCTTGTGTCCCTTGTGTTAGCATGTGTCCCTTGTGTTAGCATGTGTCCTTTGTGTTAGCATGTGTCCTTTGTGTTAGCATGTGTCCTTTGTGTTAGCATGTGTCCTTTGTGTAAGCATGTGTCCTTTGTGTTAGCATGTGTCCCTTGTGTTAGCATGTGTCCTTTGTGTTAGCATGTGTCCTTTGTGTTAGCATGTGTCCCTTGTGTTAGCATGTGTCCTTTGTGTTAGCATGTGTCCCTTGTGTTAGCATGTGTCCTTTGTGTTAGCATGTGTCCCTTGTTTTAGCATGTGTCCCTTGTGTTAGCATGTGTCCCTTGTGTTAGCATGTGTCCTTTGTGTTAGCATGTGTCCCTTGTGGAGGCATTTGTAACTTGTGTTAGCATGTGTCCCTTGTGTTAGCATGTGTCCTTTGTGTTAGCATGTGTCCTTTGTCTTAGCATGTGTCCTTTGTGTTAGCATGTGTCCTTTGTGTTAGCATGTGTCCCTTGTGTAAGCATGTGTCCTTTGTGTTAGCATGTGTCCCTTGTGTTAGCATGTGTCCTTTGTATTAGCATGTGTCCCTTGTGTTAGCATGTGTCCTTTGTGTTAGCATGTGTCCCTTGTGTTAGCATGTGTCCCTTGTGTTAGCATGTGTCCTTTGTGTTAGCATGTGTCCTTTGTCTTAGCATGTGTCCTTTGTGTTAGCATGTGTCCTTTGTGTTAGCATGTGTCCCTTGTGTAAGCATGTGTCCTTTGTGTTAGCATGTGTCCCTTGTGTTAGCATGTGTCCTTTGTGCTAGCATGTGTCCTTTGTGTTAGCATGTGTCCTTTGTGTTAGCATGTGTTCCTTGTGTTAGCATATATCCTTTGTGTTAGCATGTGTCCCTGGTGTTAGCATGTGTCCTTTGTGTTAGCATGTGTCCTTTGTTTTAGCATGTGTCCCTTGTGTTAGCATGTGTCCCTTATGTTAGCATGTGTCCCTTTTGTTAGCATGTGTCCTTTGTGTTAGCATGTGTCCCTTGTGGAGGCATGTGTAACTTGTGTTAGCATGTGTCCTTTGTGTTAGCATGTGTCCTTTGTGTAAGCATGTGTCCTTTGTGTTAGCATGTGTCCCTTGTCTTAGCATGTGTCCCTTGTCTTAGCATGTGTCCTTTGTGTTAGCATGTGTCCTTTGTGTTAGCATGTGTCCTTTGTGTTAGCATGTGTCCCTTGTCTTAGCATGTGTCCCTTGTCTTAGCATGTGTCCTTTGTGTTAGCATGTGTCCTTTGTGTTAGCATGTGTCCTTTGTGTTAGCATGTGTCCCTTGTGGAGGCATGTGTAACTTGTGTTAGCATGTGTCCTTTGTGTTAGCATGTGTCCTTTGTGTAAGCATGTGTCCTTTGTGTTAGCATGTGTCCCTTGTCTTAGCATGTGTCCCTTGTCTTAGCATGTGTCCTTTGTGTTAGCATGTGTCCTTTGTGTTAGCATGTGTCCTTTGTGTTAGCATGTGTCCCTTGTATAAGCATATGTCCTTTGTGTTAGCATGTGTCCCTGTTGTTAGCATGTGTCCTTTGTGTTAGCATGTGTCCCTTGTATAAGCATGTGTCCTTTGTTTTAGCATGTGTCCCTTGTGTTAGCATGTGTTGTCCCTTATGTTAGCATGTGTCTTTTGTGTTAGCATGTGTCCTTTGTGTAAGCATGTGTCCTTTGTGTTAGCATGTGTCCCTTGTCTTAGCATGTGTCCCTTGTCTTAGCAGGTGTCCTTTGTGTTAGCATGTGTCCTTTGTGTTAGCATGTGTCCCTTGTGGAGGCATGTGTAACTTGTGTTAGCATGTGTCCTTTGTGTTAGCATGTGTCCTTTGTGTAAGCATGTGTCCTTTGTGTTAGCATGTGTCCCTTGTCTTAGCATGTGTCCCTTGTCTTAGCATGTGTCCTTTGTGTTAGCATGTGTCCTTTGTGTTAGCATGTGTCCTTTGTGTTAGCATGTGTCCCTTGTCTTAGCATGTGTCCCTTGTCTTAGCATGTGTCCTTTGTGTTAGCATGTGTCCTTTGTGTTAGCATGTGTCCTTTGTGTTAGCATGTGTCCTTTGTGTTAGCATGTGTCCCTTGTGGAGGCATGTGTAACTTGTGTTAGCATGTGTCCTTTGTGTTAGCATGTGTCCTTTGTGTAAGCATGTGTCCTTTGTGTTAGCATGTGTCCCTTGTCTTAGCATGTGTCCCTTGTCTTAGCATGTGTCCTTTGTGTTAGCATGTGTCCTTTGTGTTAGCATGTGTCCTTTGTGTTAGCATGTGTCCCTTGTCTTAGCATGTGTCCCTTGTCTTAGCATGTGTCCTTTGTGTTAGCATGTGTCCTTTGTGTTAGCATGTGTCCTTTGTGTTAGCATGTGTCCTTTGTGTTAGCATGTGTCCCTTGTGGAGGCATGTGTAACTTGTGTTAGCATGTGTCCTTTGTGTTAGCATGTGTCCTTTGTGTAAGCATGTGTCCTTTGTGTTAGCATGTGTCCCTTGTCTTAGCATGTGTCCCTTGTCTTAGCATGTGTCCTTTGTGTTAGCATGTGTCCTTTGTGTTAGCATGTGTCCTTTGTGTTAGCATGTGTCCCTTGTCTTAGCATGTGTCCCTTGTCTTAGCATGTGTCCTTTGTGTTAGCATGTGTCCTTTGTGTTAGCATGTGTCCTTTGTGTTAGCATGTGTCCTTTGTGTTAGCATGTGTCCCTTGTGGAGGCATGTGTAACTTGTGTTAGCATGTGTCCTTTGTGTTAGCATGTGTCCTTTGTGTAAGCATGTGTCCTTTGTGTTAGCATGTGTCCCTTGTCTTAGCATGTGTCCCTTGTCTTAGCATGTGTCCTTTGTGTTAGCATGTGTCCTTTGTGTTAGCATGTGTCCTTTGTGTTAGCATGTGTCCCTTGTCTTAGCATGTGTCCCTTGTCTTAGCATGTGTCCTTTGTGTTAGCATGTGTCCTTTGTGTTAGCATGTGTCCTTTGTGTTAGCATGTGTCCTTTGTGTTAGCATGTGTCAAGTTTACCATCTCTTTCCCATTCGTTTTTAATGTTTTTAGTGGATTGGTACTGGCATTATTCTCCTTGAAAGTTCTGATATACAAGCCTTGATATTGCGGTCAGAGGGTTATAACGGTTATTACTTTGTTTAGTTTCTTGGTTTTAATAACTTTGTAAATACCTATAAAAGTCCTGTTTCTCCAATTCAAAGAACTCTTTCAACATATCAAGGTTTTTCATGTGATTATCGGATGAAAAAACTCGATACCTTTTGTAATCCAGGCCTTGAATCTCAGGTCAGATCTCTTTGGAATAGAACCTCGGATGCTTATTTCAAGTATGGAAGTCAAGCAATCAAAACTGAACTTGAATGCTCACAATTTTTAAAACACAAAGACTGCCATTATAACATTTAATTAAAAGCAAAATATCCTGTCTTTTTAAACCTCTCCAAAACCAGCACTTATTTTGGACCTTGTGTGCCTGAACCTTTCTTTTCTTTAGATGCCTCCTTTTCAATATTACTTGAAAAAATAGGTATATAAGAAAAAAAAACATGCATTACATTTTGCATTAGTTTACTAGATTATATGTTGTTTTCTTTACATTGTCAATGCTCCTTGAACAGAATCCCACAAATCGCAAATCGCAACGCTTGTTAGAAAGATCACGATTCGGCATGTTTCTACAATTGTTCAGCCGCAATCAAAAGTACTTTCAGATATTCCCGTTGACGTTTGTGATGCGCAGTTCTTCTTCAGCACTTGGAGAACGGCAAAAGTGTAGAAAACATGCTCTCTACTCCCAAACGATCGCTCGCTCTGCTCTTGCCATGCATCGACATTGCCCTGAATAAAGGATTTTTGAGCATGTTCCATAAGAAGCAGATGTGTTGTTTGCCCCTCAGATCGATGTCGGAGCGCCGAGGGTCATTGATTGACACAGATGGGTTGGACAGGTTAGAGAGAATCCGGCGATGGAGAAGGGATGAAGAGAAGATTATTGAGCTGTCGGGAGGATAAAGAGGCTAATGCAGGTTTACACTCCATCTATATATCAACACTCACTGCGTTTGCATGCACAGAGAACGTGGAGTGAGTGCGCCAAGCAACAGAGCTCTTCACAGCGCTCTTGTCTCAGTCTACAGCAGGTTATAGAGCTGATCAAGTACGAGCTGAGAGACGTTCAAGGGCGTCCGGTAATTTAGCATCAGCACTAAAACTGAGCAGCTATGATTGCAAATAAAAACAACTAGGATGTATCACCAGGATTCTTGGGATTTATTCGAATGGTTTAAAGGAGACATATCATGTGTAGCAGTGTGCCCATCACGCCGGCAGATGGCGCACATCTGAACTCTAAAAACTCCCTCCTAGCTCTTGCGTCCCATGTCTGCCACTTCCGCATTCCGGTTGGTCGCGAGGGTTGTCTCACAAGGGCCAGGTAAACGTCTTTCTCAATGTCCCGCAAAATCTATGTATTCTAGTACCTTTAAAATTGGCGATTATGTACTTTAGTGCCGTTGGATGCAGGACGCTGCACGCCGCATGTCGCCACCCTCCATGGCGCCCCATTTCAAGTGTGGTCCGGCTGGCGGTGCCGGGGTCCTCGGCTGCAAGGTGGTCATGTCCCCAGCCGGGGTCCTCGGTGTAGCTGGTACCGGGCGGGTCGGGCAGGAAGGTAATGGCTCGTCGTGGGGGCCTAACGTGGTGCGTCTTGGACTGTTGAGATCCAACGGCACTGGCCCTTTCACTCGCCTTTTACTTGTCTTTTAATCGCCCTGTTAATCACCGTTTTCCGTTTTTTGTTTACTATTTTCTGTTTCTTTTTCTTGTACATTTGGAACATATATATTGTCACCATGTGTGCTTTACGTAATGTGACTAGAGCGGACCACAGACTGTAAATCCACCAGTTAAACCTGCTAAACGAAAATAAATTATGTAACTTATTCATTCAGCACTGCCTCATCAATGAACTTACCTGTGTGTCCTTTTTAGTTGAATTATTATTTTTCTTCTTAATTTAACTTTTATCACAATATCAGAACACCTCGTTTGCCACACATGCTTTCTTTGGTTATTTAGTATTGAACAAAAGTAGATTACAAACCGCAATATTGATCTAAAACGTAAATTAGTATTAGAAACTACAGAGCTGATAATCCCTGGGATGTGGGCGGGGATAGGGGGTAAGTGAAAACAGATGCAGGACAATACAAGATGCAGAAATAAATTCAAATGCAACTTTGAGGAAACTAGTGATGAGGAAACACTGTTATATCGAGGTTAAAATCACATTAAAAGTCCTGTATAACGCCAAACTGCTTTTGTGAGCTTTTAACTGTCAATTTGTGATAATTGTACCGCAGAACAATCCCCAGGAAGTAATCTTTCCAAAGCTGGCGTTTTCATTTCTGGGTAGGTAGCAAGTATTATGTCACGCATGTATCACAACACAAAATATTACCATAAATGTACTTATGGTAGACCAGAAATGGTAAATGTACAGTGGCTTGTAAAAGTAGTCGTACCCCTAGAACTATTCCACATTTTGTCACGTCACGACCACGATATTCATCTGTTTTGGCATGAGTGGTACACAACTGTGAAGTGGAAGGACAATTGTACATGATTTCCAATTTTAGTTTATACAAAGATCTGAAAATACAACGTACAAAGGTTTTGAGCCAATTTGTTGCTGACATGTGCTCGGGCCAGATATACTACAGTAATATCTCTCACTAAGTTTAACTGCAAAGCTGCAATCAAAGGCAGAATTTGTACCTAAATTGTGGTTTATACTGTTTTTATTCTTATATTTTGCACTAAAAGCCAGCTGCAAAATGTTACCTGAATTACTGTAACTTCTATTTTCATTGTATTGAACCTGATACAAACCAACATTAGATCTAAAAGAGATGTTGCCAGGATTATTGTAATTATATTTAATTTTGAGGATATAACAACAATAAAATGAAATATAATTACAAATTTATAAAATGTTGTATCCGTCTCTTACTGTCTACTGTACATTCAACGGGGAATAGTAGTATGTGGAGTGACCGGCCCACATTATCTGTATTATTATTATTATTATTATTATTATTATTATTAGTAGTAGTAGTAGTAGTAGTAGTAGTAGTAGTAGTAGTAGTAGTAGTATTAATATTCGAACAAAGAGAACAAGACCAGTGTGAAAAGACAAAGTCAAAAGGAAAGTAGCTCAAAGAATAAAATAATAATAAAAAGGTCATGGAGGCATACAGTTTGTCCCATCTAATCTGGTCAATTAGTCCATATTATATTACATTTGACGTTTTCTCACGTTTCTCCAATGACTTTGTTTAGAAGGATAGAACCTGTGTTAAATATTTATAATTTGACTGATTATGCCATTTATATGGATTGTGGCCCTTGTTTGTAGTCTGGTTGCTAGGTAACAGTTATGGAATTACCTCTACATAGTTCACATCTGCTGCACATGCTGTTCATGTCCAACCAGGAAGTAACATTATTAAATGAAACTGGACTAAAATGCTCAAACTGGGGAAAAAGAGGCAACATCTTGTGCTATTGAAATGTGCTTATTTGTTCCCATTCTTCATCTGTCATAAGGCACGCACCACCACGAGCCGCACGCACCACAAGCGAGCGGCGCCGCTTCTCCTCCGCTGCACCGGCGTTTCCGTGTCCGATCACCGGCTCCACCACGAGCCGCACACACCACGAGCGAGCGGCGCCGCTTCTCCTCCGCTGCACCGGCGTTTCCACGCCCGAACACCGGCTCCGCGCTCCCGCACCCGCCGCCCCGGAGGTCTGTACCTGGGCGAAGGTGTGGCCCCAGCCCGCCACAGGAGCAGACACGGAGAGCGGGGCACCGGCTCCACCCGGAGAAAAGCAGACCCATACAACCAAGGTACAGCCCCGTTTCTCTGCTTTCCCCGCTCCACAGACGGGGGCGATCTGGTCACAAAACTGGACTCAAATGCGTCTTGATTGGGCTAGAGCAACGCCGGCATCTGGTATGTGGACTGCCGCTTCTGTCCCAACGTCTTTGTTTTGTTAGTCGTTTCCATTGTTTTGTTTTGTTCCCGCGTCTCTGTGTTGTCTTCTGTCTACATCCCTGTTCCTTAACTTCATCGGACATTACTGCACCGTCCATCACTCATCTCCTCCCTCACTCCTGGACTATCTACTGCCCTAGCCGCCAGCTAACAGCTGGCTTAACACCTGCGGAGGTCCGTCATGGTATCGCGGGGCCTCCCTGCCGTGCAGACAAGGTCTGGGGCAACCAACGCCACTCACTCCACCAGCTTCAACACCCGGTCCACTGCTGCTTTTTCACAACTCTCTGCCCACCAGCTTCTAGTTAACCAGCTTCTAGCCACCGCCAACATACTAACTGGATTACTCTCATCTGCTGCTACGTTCCATCTCCTCCTCGGACTATCACTCCCACGCCTCCAGGCCACCGCTCCACCAACTTCTCGCCTACTCACCTACACCGCTGCTGACCTTCACCTCCTCAACCATAACCACCGTCTCCCAGCTGCTGCTGCCTCTGCAGCTAGCTCAGCTGGGATCCTTCGCCGGCCCCGCTACATCCACAGGGGCTCTGGTCTCTCCCATAACCACCACTCCAACGACGGCTCACCTATCCCCTCACTCTGGACTAGTTTTCGCCCCCCTGTCACCCCCACCTGCCGCACTGCCAACCTCAGCAACCTCCGCCCCCCCACCCCTGTGCCCCCATCCATCTCCGCGCCCCCATCCATCTCCCTTGCACTGCTGAACTGCCGCTCCCTCGCCAACAAATCACCTGTTATATCTGAACTGCTACTGGACAATAACATTGATCTGCTTCTCCTCTGTGAAACATGGCAACAGCCCCTGGACTTCTATGCTCTCAACCAAGCCACTCCCTCCAACTACACTTACACTGCCAAACCCCGCCTCTCCGGGCGTGGGGGAGGTCTTGCTGTTATTCATAAAAAATCTACATCCATCACTGAACTAAACCTCAACCTTCCATCCATCTCATCATTTGAATACCTCGCCTTCTCCCTCCCCAACTCTATCACCGCTATCCTGATCTATCGTCCCCCAAAGCCCCACCCCTCTTTCCTCACTGAATTGTCTGAACTCCTCACCATCGCATCCTCTCTCTCTGCCCGCCTCCTACTCACTGGTGACTTCAACATCCACATTGACTGCCCCAACGCCCCACTGACATCCGACTTCCTCTCTCTCCTGGACTGCTTCCATCTCACCCAACATACCAAAGGCCACACTCTGGACTTAGTCTGTTCCTCTCTCCTACCCATATCTAAGCCCCACCCCCTCCCCTTCACACTCTCTGATCATCTCTGCATCCTTTTCTCCGCCCCCCTACCCTCGCCCCACAACCCCAAAAAATGCACCATCACCTACCGCAATATCAAGTCAGTCAACCCCCTCACGCTCTCCCAGCTCATATCCTCTGCTTTCCCCCCTGACTCCCCCCCCTCTTCCCCCGACGACTATGCTGTCATGCTCAACACCACCCTCTCCGACTCCCTTGACTCCCTAGCCCCCTGGAAAACCTCCTCCGTCTCATACATCAACCCCGCCCCCTGGTACACCCCTGAACTCCGCACCATGAAGCAGACTGGCCGCCAACTCGAACGACTCCTCAAAAGAACCCGCCTCACCGTCCACGACGAAGCTTTCAAATTACACATCTCCTCCTACCGTGACGCTCTCCAAGCCGCCAAATCTGCCCACCTCTCCACCCTCATCAACAGCTCCCACCGGAGCCCTCGCACCCTGTTCTCCACCGTCAACATGCTGCTCCAGCCACCGGACATCACTCCACCCTCCTCCCCTGACCTCTGCAACTCTTTCCTCCTTGCCTTCAATGACAAAATTTCCAAAATCAACAGCTCCATGACTGCCGTCTCCATTAACTCCATCACCACCCCCACCCCTGCCCCCCCCTCCTCTCCCTGACCACCCACCCTTCCCTCCCCTCACCACCTTCTCCTCTGTTAACTCCTCTCATATCATAGACCTCATCACCGCTTCCAAAACCACCACCTGCTCTCTCGACCCCCTCCCAACGACTCTAACCAAGGCCTGCCTCCCTGCTCTCATCCCCCATCTCACCACCCTCTTCAACCAGTCTTTATCCCTCGGCCATGTTCCTTCCATCTACAAACTGGCCTCCATCACCCCCATCCTCAAAAAACCCACCCTAGACTCCGCCAACCTCTCCAACTACCGCCCCATCTCCAACCTGCCGTTCCTCTCAAAAACGCTGGAACGCATCGTCGCCGCCCAACTTCACACCCACCTCCAGTCAAACAACCTCTATGAACCCCTCCAATCTGGCTTCCGCCCACTTCACAGCACTGAAACAGCCCTGGTCAAAGTACTCAACGATCTCCTCACCTCTGCAGACTCCGGGGCCCTCAACATCCTGTTACTACTAGACCTCAGCGCAGCCTTTGACACTATAAACCATTCCATCCTCCTACAAAGGCTGCGCCAACTGGGTGTTGAGGGCTCTGCACTTGACTGGCTCACATCCTACCTCACCAACAGGCAAGAGTTCATTTCCCTCTCCGGTCACTCATCCACCCTCTCCCCAGTAACGCAGGGGGTCCCCCAGGGCTCAGTCCTCGGCCCCCTCCTCTTCATCTGCTACATCTTCCCCCTTGGTCACATCCTCCGCCAACTCAACCTGGACTTTCACTGCTACGCTGACGACACCCAGATATACCTCACCACCAAATCCACCCAAAACCCTCCCCTCAGCCACATCCAAACCTGCATCTCTACAATAAAATCATGGCTCACTCTCAACTTCCTCAAACTGAACAGTGACAAAACAGAGCTCCTCCTCATTGGCACCAAATCCACTCTCAATAAAACTGGTCCCTTTTCACTCAGCATCGACACCTCGACCATCACCCCCTCTACCCTGGTACGCAATCTCGGTGTCATCATGGACCCCACCCTCTCCTTCACTCCCCATGTCAGCCACATCGTCAAGACCTCATACTTCCACCTCCGCCGCATCGCCAAAATCCGACACTGCCTCACCCTCCCCGCTGCTGAATCCCTCATCCACGCCTTCATCTCCTCCCGCCTTGACTACTGCAACTCCCTCCTCACTGGCATCTCCTCCCATTCCCTCCATAGACTCCAAATGGTCCAAAACTCCGCTGCCCGCCTCCTCACCCACACCCGCCTCCTCACCCACACCCGCCTCCTCACCCACACCCGGTCCCGTGATCACATCACTCCCGTTCTCCGCTCTCTCCATTGGCTCCCCATCAAGCAGCGCATAAACTTTAAAATACTCCTCCTCACCTTCAAAGCTCTTCACCACCTTGCCCCCCCCTACCTGTCTGACCTCCTCATCCCCCACCGCCCCTCCCGAGCTCTCCGATCCTCCTCCTCTCTCACCCTGACTGCACCAACATCCCGACTCAAAACTTTTGGCGACAGAGCATTCTCCCGAACAGCACCCCGACTCTGGAACTCCCTCCCCCAACCTGTCCGCCACTCTCCCTCACTCACAACATTCAAATCCCGCCTAAAAACATACCTCTTCACCCAAGCCTATGACCTCCCCTACCCCTAGCCTCCTCTACCCCATTGCCTACTCTTCTACCCCCTGTTACATCCCCATCTTTTTCTCTCTACTTCTTCTGTCTTGTTCATTTTATCTGTATATTAATGTGTTCTGTACGTGTTGTCCCCCCTGTCTGTAAATACCCCCCCCTTTTTTATTATGTTCAGCGTCTTTGGGTCACTGAAAAGCGCTATATAAATAAAAGTTATTATTATTATTATTATTATTATTATTATTATTATTATTATATCCCTCTTTTTCCTATTTATTTTTTTATATAACATTTTTATTAAGAAATACATTCATATTGTTCAGAAATTATTCCCCTGGAGAGTTCTAATTTATATACTTTAATAAATCATTCAGCCAGAAAGGTACAAACCATTTTCTAATAACAGACCTTCCAAAATAGTTCAAAACTCAAACACATTTTAGCACATCTCAAAACTTTTCGTGAATTATTTTCCACAAATGTATATCTGAATTTGAATATTTTCCCTTTTGCCTCTGCCAGCTGAATAACCCCCATCAAAAACACCAGTCTTCCACTGCTCATATTGCTAAATCAATCATTCACTCGCTGACAGTTTTCTGTTTTCATCACATTTGAAAAAAAAAAAACCTTTCTATTCCCTGGTTAACTGTGGCACTCTAATCACATCCAGACCGACAGAGAGAAATCACCAGGATTCTTCTTTGTGACGGATGAGGAGGAGCAATAGTCTCATTAAGGTTTGGTCCAGGTAATCGGATCTGGACTGGACTCGCTCCGGAGGGCGGGGAGATGTGATGAGGTAATCAGGAAGAGACTGGACAGAGACTGGACAGAGCAGACGGAATAATTGATCATGGAAATATGAAAAATGGTGGCAATGTTCTGGGAATATTCAGCGTCCATCACTCAAGTCGCAGAGGCACGCGGCGCAGACTGGGTCGTGTTTCGTAGTTACATTTAGTTTGTTTCCAAAAATACAGTCCATTTTGTTAAGTATTCTGATATATCTGTCACTTTTCAATAATTACTTTTTGTGTGCGCGGTATTTTCTTTGACCATTTACATTTATGGGCATAATATTTTGCATTAGATATTAGATAATAAACTTATTTCTATATTGCTCGTATCTTGTACAATGTTGTGTTCCATTTTGCACTTAAGTGAATGTATCTGAGGTCAAAGAAATGACAGATTTGCTTTGATTTATTTCTTTATTCTTCTTTTCTGACTGATACAAGAATATTTGAGAATTATAGCTTTTTGGTTCTATAAGATGCCAAATTACACACATTCTTTTCTTCATCATCTGAGTCTGGCTGCGTCTTGAACTGAACTGCATCTTCACAGGTTTCTGGTCCGGGTGTGGGTTTGCTCCTTATCAGCGGGCGGCAGCACTCACGTGTCAGCTTTAATGTGTTGCCCAGGGGAACCATAGTAGGGTCAGTCGCGGGGCAGATCCCAAACTCTAGCATACAACACTGATAATGACATGATACATACTGTGTAGACATAATCTGCTGTGTGGTTATTAGCAGGGGAAAGTCATGTGTGATGTTACTACGCCCCCTAGTGGGAAAAGTGCCATACTAACATCTGGGGTAAAGAGGAATGAACATGAAATATTAAAAAGATTCCAAGAGATATTATAAATGTGGATCAAAGGTCTCCAGCATGTTTGCTTGGAAGATTAGAAAACAACAGGCGGAGAGAACCATTTTTAGAATATGAGATGTATAATTTTAACCAAAACCAAATACAATCATTGTGTTAATTATTCTATACAAACTTAGGGTTAGATTTAGCAAACAAATATCAGCAAACAAAGAAGAAATAAAATCTCTTTTGGAGACTCTCAATGTACCTGTCATGACTGAAGAGCAAAAAAATAATAACAGTTATGGAAATTTAAAGCTAAATGTATTTATTTATTGTAGCATCCCTTTTCCTGGGGAGTCTTGAATCCAGGGGGGAGGAGTCTATTCTACATACTTTTAGTGGTATGGGAAGAGTACCCAGAGGAAACCAGAGCAGACACGGGGAGAACATGCAAACATGCATCTCAAGAGAGTGACTGGTTCACCTCAGAGTGGTGTAAAGCTTTAATAGACACTCTTACTCCTTTGCTTTTATCAACATTTAACTGGACTTAAAAAAGCTCAGATCCACCGAGTTGGAGAGAAGCATCATATTCTTAAGACCTAAAGAGGGGAGGGATCATCCTGACTCTGCCTCACACAGACTATTGTATATACACCTCAATTATGTCCACAAGAATGGAACAAATACTCCCAAACTTAATCCCCAATGATCAGAAAGGTTTTATTACCAAACGACAAACACAAGACAACAGACTACGCATTGCCTGATATGCAGATGATGTTTTATTGTACCACCATGTGCCACCATGTACCACCATGTGCCACCAAGTACTATGTGCCACCATGTACCATGTGCCACCAAGTACTATGTGCCACCATGTACTATGTGCTGCCATGTACCATGTACCACCATGTGCCACCATGTACCACCATGTGCCACCATGTACCACCATGTGCCACCATGTGCCACCATGTACCACCATGTGCCACCATGTGCCACCATGTACCGCCATGTACCACCATGTGCCACCATGTGCCACCATGTGCCACCATGTACCACCATGTACCACCATGTACCACCATGTGCCACCATGTGCCACCATGTGCCACCATGTACCACCATGTACCACCATGTGCCACCATGTACCACCATGTACCACCATGTGCCACCATGTACCACCATGTACCACCATGTGCCACCATGTGCCACCATGTGCCACCATGTACCATGTGCCACCATGTACTATGTGCTGCCATGTACCATGTACCACCATGTGCCACCATGTACCACCATGTACCACCATGTGCCACCATGTGCCACCATGTACCACCATGTGCCACCATGTGCCACCATGTGCCACCATGTGCCACCATGTGCCACCATGTACCACCATGTGCCACCATGTGCCGCCATGTACCATGTGCCGCCATGTACCATGTACCACCATGTGCCACCATGTGCCACCATGTGCCACCATGTGCCACCATGTGCCACCATGTACCATGTGCCACCATGTACCATGTGCCGCCATGTACCATGTACCACCATGTGCCACCATGTACCACCATGTACCACCATGTGCCACCATGTGCCACCATGTGCCACCATGTACCACCATGTACCACCATGTGCCACCATGTACCACCATGTGCCACCATGTGCCACCATGTACCACCATGTACCACCATGTGCCACCATGTGCCACCATGTACCACCATGTGCCACCATGTACCACCATGTGCCACCATGTACCACCATGTACCACCATGTGCCACCATGTACCACCATGTACCACCATGTACCACCATGTGCCACCATGTGCCGCCATGTGCCGCCATGTACCGCCATGTACCACCATGTGCCACCATGTGCCGCCATGTACCATGTACCACCATGTGCCACCATGTACCACCATGTGCCACCATGTACCACCGTGTGCCACCATGTACCACCGTGTGCCACCGTGTGCCACCGTGTACCACCGTGTGCCACCGTGTACCACCATGTGCCACCATGTACCACCATGTGCCACCATGTGCCACCATGTGCCACCATGTGCCACCATGTGCCACCATGTACCACCATGTGCCACCATGTGCCGCCATGTACCATGTGCCGCCATGTACCATGTACCACCATGTGCCACCATGTGCCACCATGTGCCACCATGTGCCACCATGTGCCACCATGTGCCACCATGTACCATGTGCCACCATGTACCATGTGCCGCCATGTACCATGTACCACCATGTGCCACCATGTACCACCATGTACCACCATGTGCCACCATGTGCCACCATGTGCCACCATGTACCACCATGTACCACCATGTGCCACCATGTACCACCATGTGCCACCATGTGCCACCATGTACCACCATGTACCACCATGTGCCACCATGTGCCACCATGTACCACCATGTGCCACCATGTACCACCATGTGCCACCATGTACCACCATGTACCACCATGTGCCACCATGTACCACCATGTACCACCATGTACCACCATGTGCCACCATGTGCCGCCATGTGCCGCCATGTACCGCCATGTACCACCATGTGCCACCATGTGCCGCCATGTACCATGTACCACCATGTGCCACCATGTACCACCATGTGCCACCATGTACCACCGTGTGCCACCATGTACCACCGTGTGCCACCGTGTGCCACCGTGTACCACCGTGTGCCACCGTGTACCACCATGTGCCACCATGTACCACCATGTGCCACCATGTACCACCGTGTGCCACCATGTACCACCGTGTACCACCATGTACCACCATGTGCCACCATGTACCACCATGTACCACCGTGTGCCACCGTGTACCACCGTGTACCACCGTGTACCACCATGTGCCACCGTGTACCACCGTGTGCCACCGTGTACCACCGTGTACCACCATGTACCACCATGTACCACCATGTACCACCGTGTGCCACCGTGTACCACCGTGTACCACCATGTGCCACCATTTGGCATTGGGTGGTATTTTGTCAGAAGAAAATATTGTTTTGAGATAATTAAATATATTTAAATAAAACACAGGGAATAAAGCACATTTTGACACACAAAGGCAATAAATGAAACACTAACAAATAATTGGACCATAACAAAGGTGTTTTGAAAAATGCAAAACATAATTGCATCACTGTTTATTCTTCAGTTTATAATTAAAATGTTTAAGCTAGCAGTTTGAGAGTCCCTTGGATTAGTATTATCTTGTTGTTTGTATTTTATCTTTATTTTTCCCTCCCATTCCTTATTAAGAAATGAGAGTTTTTGTCTATAAGAGTTTTGTTTATAAGAGTTCTTCTATTAAGAGTATTTTTTAAACTTCCTATAAGTGATCTGTCCTTTTCCTCTGTATCTACTTGCGTTGCAACAATGACATTTCCCCATGTGTGGACAGTAAAGGAATATCTTATCTTATCTTTCTCCAAGAACGTGTGAGTGCTTGGCAATGATGCTAATGCTAACGCTAACAAAAAGGCCATGTATGTGTGGGCAACACATGGGTGAGGGAGGGGTGAATCTCAAAAAGTTGTAATTATGATTTATATAACTGTCGGACACTCAGGCCACTCTGGCTTGTGGGTCTCCGGAGGTCATCCTCAGGTATTGGCAGGCCAAGCGAGCCGCGGCTCGTGCTGTCGCAGAGGCAAAAACCCGGGCCTGGGAGGAGTTCGGGGAGGCCATGGAGGAGGACTATCGGTCGGCACCAAAGAAATTCTGGCAAACCGTCCGGCGCCTCAGGAGGGGGAAGCAGTGCCTCACCAACACCGTTTACGGTGCGGGTGGAGGCCTGCTGACCTCGACTGGGGATGTCGTCGGACGGTGGAAGGAATACTTTGAGGATCTCCTTAATCCCTCAGTCACGTCTTCCGAAGAGGAAGTAGAGACCGGGGACTCGGAGGCTGGCTCATCCATCACCCAAGCTGAAGTCACTGAGGTTGTCCGCAAACTCCTCGGTGGCAGGGCTCCGGGGGTGGATGAGATCCGCTCTGATTACCTAAAGTATCTGGATGTTGTAGGACTGTCTTGGTTGACACGTCTCTTCAACATTGCGTGGCGGTCGGGAACCGTGCCTCTGGACTGGCAGACCGGGGTGGTGGTCCCTCTGTTTAAGAAGGGGGACCGGAGGGTGTGTTCTAACTACAGAGGGATCACACTCCTCAGCCTCCCGGGTAAGGTCTATTCCAAGATACTGGAGAGGAGAATCCGACCGATAGTCGAACCTCGGATTCAGGAGGAGCAGAGTGGTTTTCGTCCCGGTCGTGGAACACTGGACCAGCTCTATACCCTCCATCGGGTGCTCGAGGGCTCATGGGAGTTTGCCCAACCAGTCCACATGTGCTTTGTGGATCTGGAGAAGGCTTTTGACCGTATTCCTCGGGGTGTCCTTTGGGGGGTGCTCCGGGAGTACGGGGTCCGGGGCCCTTTGCTCAGGGCTGTCCGGTCCCTGTATGACCGGAGCAGGAGCTGTGTTCGCATTGCCGGCAGTAAGTCAGACCTGTTCCCAGTGCATGTTGGACTCCGTCAGGGCTGCCCTTTGGCACCGGTTCTGTTTGGTTTGGGGACCACAGGATTCCATCTCTGCTGTTTGCAGACGATGTTGTCCTGATGGCTCCATCAAACCCGGACCTGCAACATGCACTGGGACGGTTTGCAGCCGAGTGTGAAGCGGCTGGGATGAGAGTCAGCACCTCCAAATCCGAGGCCATGGTTCCCGACCGGAAAAAGGTGGCTTGCCCTCTTCAGGTGGGTGGGGTGTCCTTGCCCCAAGTGGAGGAGTTCAAGTATCTTGGGGTCTTGTTCACGAGTGAGGGAAGGATGGAGCGTGAGATCGACAGGCGGATCGGTGCAGCGGCTGCAGTGATGCAGTCGCTGCATCGGACCGTTGTGGTAAAGAGGGAGCTGAGCCGAAAGGCAAAGCTCTCGATTTATCGGTCGGTCTACGTTCCTACCCTCACCTATGGTCATGAGCTTTGGGTAGTAACCGAAAGAACAAGATCGCGGATACAAGCGGTCGAAATGAGTTTCCTCCGCCGTGTGGCTGGGCGCTCCCTTAGAGATAAGGTGAGGAGCTCGGCCACACGGGGGGAGCTCGGAGGAGAGCCGCTGCTCCTCCACGTCGAGAGGAGCCAGCTGAGGTGGCTCGGGCATCTGTTCCGGATGCCTCCTGGGTGCTTCCCTCGGGAGGTGTTTCAGGCATGTCCCACCGGGAAGAGGCCCCGGGGAAGAACCAGGACATGCTGGAGAGACTATGTCTACTAGGAACGCCTCGGGATCCCCCCGGAGGAGTTAGAGGAAGTGTCTGGGGAGGAGGAAGTCTGGGAGTCCCTGCTCAGACTGCTGCCCCCGCGACCCGGCTCCGGATAAGCGGCAGAAAATGGATGGATGAATGGATAACTGTCGGTTTAATCCCTCATTCGTCCAGTGTTCCATTGTAGAAAAAGATTCAGTTGTATTCATCAGGTCTTTTTAAAAACTAAATGTTTCGACGCTCATCCGAGGGTCATATATAAATATATTTATATAACTGGTTTAGTCAAAATATAGAGTTTTGTGTCTGGGGAAGAAACAGCAGGGAGGGGGGGGGGGGGGGGGGGGGGGGGGGGGGGATATTGTGATTTACTTTTAAAATGGACAAATATGACAGACTTTGGACTAAATGTGATGTTTGTTTTGGTTTATAAGTGCTTATTGGTTCTGTCCCTTTTTCTCTCTGGTCATGTTCCATTTCCTTGTGTTTGTTAGACAGTTAGTTATTTAACATTATATATATATATATATATATTTATATATATATATATATATATATATATAAATATATATATAGAGATATTATACTATATTAGTTAATGAATTAATTAGTGACTATAACATAGATCTTCTAGCTCTAACTGAAACGTGGCTTCAACAAGACGACTACGTCAGACTAAATGAGTCCACCCCACCCACCCATGTTAACTTTCAGACTGCCAGGAGCACAGGCCGAGGTGGTGGTGTGGCAGTGATCTCACACTCAAGCGACTCATGAGCCCTAAAACTAACAATGCATTTCACTCATTTGAAAGCCTTATGCTGTCAATCACATGTCCAAATATGAAAAACCAAAAAGGAGTTTTGTTCATAGTTATCTACCGACCTCCTGGTCCCTACTCAGAGTTTTTAACTGAGTTTTCTGACTTTATATCAAACTTAGTGCTAGCCTGGGATAAAATAGTTATAGCTGGAGACTTTAATATCCACGTGAACATGAGTGATGACGCTCTCAGTAATGCCTTCAGCGCCTTGTTAGACAGCATTGGTTTCACTCAGAATGTAAATAAAGCGACTCAGTCATAAGAACACTCTGGATTTTGTCCTAACGTATGGAACAGAGATTAGTGACCTCATTGTCCTCCCTCACAACCCTATATTGTCAGATCATTTCCTAATTACTTTTCAGTTTATTCTTAAAGATCATCCAGTCCCACAAAATAAAGTTATATCTGAAAAATCTATCTCAAAATTCAAGGAAATAAGGAAATAATAGAGCCAATATTCAGTGACATGTCATGTGATCCTGCTGAGAACAGTTTTAGTCCCAGTTTAAGTGATCAATTTGTCGACTTGACCATGAATTCTCTGAAGTCTGCTCTTGATGTTGTCGCGCCGTTAAAACAGAAGGTCATTAGGCCAAAGCGCGCCTCCCCATGGTACAACCAAGAACTGCGTTCACATAAACAAAGAGTTAGCAAACTAGAGGGATTATTTCGTCGCTCTCACACCGAAGAATCCCTAAAAGCATGGAAAAGTTGCCTGCTGTCCTATAAGCAGGCTCTGCGTAAGGCCCAAACCAGATATTATTCAAATCTAATAGAAGTCAACAAAAGTAACACTAAATTCCTTTTCAGCACTGTAGCTAGGCTAACAAACTGTCACAGTGCAGTAGAGCCCTCAATCCCAGCTACACTTAGCTCTGATGATTTCCTCCTATTTTCTAACAATAAAATAAAAACAATCAGAGATAAATTAGATGAAATTACCCCCGCTATTAGCCCTGAACTAGCCCAAGCTGTAAATCTAACGTCCCATATAAATCCACCTGTAAACTTAGAAAGGTTCACAGCTGTTGATCAAGCAGATGTAGGGTCTCAAACTACATGTATTCAGTTTATGATTAAGGGAGATTTCTTAGCAGAAACGAGACAAGACGGGGCACCAGGGTAAAACCCAAAGAGCTAAGATACGGTCCTTAATCGCGCTCGTTAAAAGGTCTGAAGGGTGTTTCACGATTCAGGGACTTACACATAGTCTATTCAAACAAACAATAGTCAATAACTCTTTCGTGTAGTTTATTTATCCAAAGGGCAATCAAAAACACCGGAGCAGAAATGTGCACAGGTAAATCACAGGTGATGTTATATCAGATTTGACAGCGAATTTCATGCAGATAATGTTAAACCAGGGTTTTGCCTTTGATAATCAAACGTGTCTATGCTAATCTATATCAAAAAGCGGGAAAGTGAGAAGCTAAAAGGGAGGAGGAACAGCTGAGCTCTACCCAAATCACGCCACAAAAGGGACCGCACACTGAACTCGGCTTACGGTTTGTAGAGACTCGGTCCGGCTGGTCCTTGTCCGCGGACGAGGTCCGTAGCGAGGCTGCGATGTCCTTGAAGCGGCGGCGGCAACGGAGGCGATGTCCGGTTGTTCCTTAGCAGTAGAACGCTTTAGCGGCGTGTTAGCTCCTCACGCGGCCTTTACTCAGATGAGGACGTAGCGCTGATCCACGTAAACGGCGTAGATTACTTTTGGACCTCAGCGCAGCGTTTGACACCATTGACCACAACATTCTACTGCAGAGGTTAGAATGTGATGTAGGTGTTGGAGGAACAGCCCTCAGCTGGTTTAAATCCTATCTATTTGATAGGTACCAATTTGTTAATGTAAACCAGAGCTCCTCACCATGCTCTAAAGTAATTTACGGTGTGCCACAGGGTTCGGTACTCGGTCCAATTCTGTTTACTCTTTATATGCTGCCATTAGGCAACATTATCAGAAAGCATGACATTAACTTCCACTGCTATGCAGACGACACTCAGCTGTATTTATCAATGAAACCTGATCAGAGCGATCAAGTAGACAGACTTAGTACTTGTGTAAAGGAGATAAAAACCTGGATGACACTTAACTACCTGCTTCTTAACCCTGAAAAAACCGAGGTCATTGTGCTTGGCCCTAAGCATCTACGAGACGGTCTATCTGAGCAGATAGTCACACTGGACAATGTCAGTGTAGCCTCCAGTTCTACTGTAAGAAACCTTGGAGTCTTATTTGACCAGGAGCTCTCATTTAAAACTCATATAAATCAAGCCTGTAAAACAGCCTATTTCCATTTGCGCAACAAGAGCCAAAATCAGAAGAATCCTGCCTAAAAGTGATGCCGAAAAACTTATCCATGCATTTGTAACGACTAGATTAGACTACTGTAACTCCCTGCTTGCAGCTTGTCCTAAAAGCTCCATAAAAAGCTTTCAACTGGTTCAAAATGCAGCAGCAAGATTACTAACAGGAACAAAAAGAAGAGAGCACATTACGCCAGTGCTGAAGTCTCTTCACTGGCTCCCCGTCGAGTCTAGAATCAAATTCAAAATTCTACTCCTGACCTACAAAGCCATAAATGACATGGCCCCATCCTACCTCAAAGATGCTATAGAACCATATCATCCAAACAGAGCTCTTTGCTCTCAGAATGCCGGCCTTCTGGTGGTGCCAAGAGTCTCTAAAAGTACTGTAGGAGGTAGAGCGTTTAGCTACCAAGCCCCTGTGTTATGGAATCAGCTCCCGACCCATGTTAAATATGCTGACACAGTCTCTTCATTTAAGTCCAGGCTTAAAACGTTCCTCTTCGAAATCGCTTATGGTCAGAGTAGTTAGGAACAGAAACATAAACCCACAGCTTTAGCTACGCTGCCCTAGGAGTAACTATGCTGGGGGAAGTATGACAGCTTGAGCACTATCCTCTTCTTCTTCTGACTACTTATGCTATCAAACAATATTTATTTTTTAATTCCACTTGCAAACTGTTCACCGCCTTCTTTTTCTTTCTCTCACTCCTGAGGACCTGTGGACCCAGTGAGTCCAGCTCGACTCTGATGGTCCCTCATCTGCCTGAAGAGTGGGTCCAGCTCCAGTCTCCCTCGTGTCCGTCTGTGAGAGTCGGATCTCTCCTTCACTGGAACTCCTCCAGGTTTCTACGCTTTTTTCCCAAAGAGGTTTTTTTTGTAGTTTTTCCTGGCCGAGAAGGAGAGTCTAAGGACAGAGGACCCTGGGACATCGTCCCTCGCCACCACAGACATTGTCTGACTCCATCGCCACCACAGACATTGTTGATTCGGCCCTCAGAGGCGACTGTTGTTGTGATTTTGGGCCTTACAAAAATAAATTGATTTGATGTGATATATAATATATATATATTATATATATATATATATATATATATATATATATATAATATTATTTAGTTACACATAAAACATGCTTTATCTTTATTGGGTGTTCTAGTTGATACGGTCAGTGAATTGGTAAAAAACACAAAAACAACATTGCCATTTGTTAGTTTGTTTTTACTCGTTCCAGTTTGGAGCAGTAATAGCAGCAGTAATCCCATGTGGTGCGCTATGGCGATTCCTGCACACAACCACAACCAAATGATAAAAGACAATGAGGTGGTCATCTTTGAGTATACAGGTTTATTTGAATTTAATTTAATTGTTTTATTGATTTGTATTTATTTCTTTATTTTTTCTTTATATTTTAATGTTTTAATCTAATCAACAGACCTTTGGGCCTTCTTGTTGACTGTAGTCTGTTTTTATGGACCACGTGACGCTTTATGATTTCATGCCACACAAACAAACCTGTGGCGCTCCTGTTTCCTCGCTCCTTCCACCAGGGGGCGCCACATCACCGCAGCGCGCTCCGCTTTGCCCGTCGGTCCCGCGGCGCTGAGAGTCTGCGGCATGTGCTCCGTCACGAACCGGAGTCTGTCGCGGCGAATCCGCGCTCTGGACGCGCAAACGGCCGATCTTTGGACATTTCTCCGTCCACGTCCCCGCGCGCGGCTGTCGGAGCATTGGACACGTGTGCGTGCTGTTGGCGCGCGCGCACTCCACGCCCCACGCAGTCTGCAGCCCCGCGCGCGTGGTGTCCTCACGTGACCCCGTCCTCGCTGTGAGGCCGCTGCCGTGGGGTGGACACTGTTCCCGGCCGGAGCGTGTGTTGTTTGGACGCGCGCCAAGCTCTAAATGTTCCAGGACATTTTGAAGAATGTCGCTCTGTTCGTACAGTTGAATATTAGATTATGATGTAATAATACTAGAGTTCTGGCTGTGAACGCCATCAACGCAGCGTTTACAGAGATCTGGCTCAAATGCCTGTTCATATATTTTGTAATAATTTTGGGGTAAAGATGACAAGACTTAGCCAATATGTTACACATTTCAAAAAGCCTAATTATTACAAATAACACATGATAAAGTAATAAAAAGCGTCCAGTGGTCTCAACACAACAGTCTTATTTTTAGACTCCTCATAAAGCTGGGACAACCTGTCACTGTCTATCATATTTTAGATTGACAGGAAATCAGATGTTTAAGGAGCTGGAGCCTGTTTTTACTGTTTGAAATGTATTTTTATGTCTATTTGCATCTCCACAAACCTGACTCGTACATGGCCTCCTCCCTGCTTGTTTCCATGGAAATGTTTAATATTCCACATCATGGCATGACATGTATTTATCCCCATGAAGAGTGTTCTGATTAGGTTTTATCTTTCACATGATGTGCAGCCTCCTAAAGTTACACAGTGTTACTCTGAGAAACTAAACAGAGCCTAAAGCTGCCGACAGAGCCACGCCCGAGTGTTTGTCCTTCTCAGTTTGTGCTCAGACATTGGCTCATGTTCAGCTCCTTCTCCTCCAGAATCCCTCTCTCTCTGAGCTGCAGAGGCCGAACCAGCTCTGACTCATGATTGGCGCTTCAGAGCGTGACTCTTCAGCTCAGAGAGAGGAAGCAGAGGTTTAAACGCTGGATTTCAGCTCACAAACTGGCAACAACAAGGAGTGACTCATGTGAGGTGAGATTCTGGTGTTCATCAGATTTAAAGTCAGTCATGTAGGTTGTTCATTTACTCCCTGACTAAAGTGTCAAAATGACGTCCAGAACAGATATGGGTGACATCCATATTTGTTTCTTTATGCTCCACCTGCTTAACATGTTTGTATGGTAGGCGTGTATGGTAGGCGTGTATAGTAGGCTTGTATGGTAGGCTTGTATGGTAGGCTTGTATGGTAGGCGTGTATAGTAGGCGTGTATAGTAGGCTTGTATGGTAGGCTTGTATGGTAGGCGTGTATGGTAGGCGTGTATGGTAGGCTTGTATGGCAGGCGTGTATGGTAGGCTTGTATGGTAGGCTTGTATGGTAGGCGTGTATAGTAGGTGTGTATAGTAGGCTTGTATGGTAGGCTTGTATGGTAGGCGTGTATAGTAGGCTTGTATGGTAGGCTTGTATGGTAGGCGTGTATGGTAGGCTTGTATGGCAGGCGTGTATGGTAGGCTTGTATGGTAGGCTTGTATGGTAGGCGTGTATAGTAGGTGTGTATAGTAGGCTTGTATGGTAGGCGTGTATGGTAGGCTTGTATGGTAGGCTTGTATGGTAGGCTTGTATGGTAGGCGTGTATAGTAGGTGTGTATAGTAGGCTTGTATGGTAGGCGTGTATGGTAGGCTTGTATGGCAGGCGTGTATGGTAGGCTTGTATGGTATGTCAGCGCCGAGCCCTCACATCTGTCCCTGTCTGTCACACTGTTCCATTGTGTCACGTCAAGTGTCACGCTGCAGGAGGCTCGTCTGACCCTGCACTGAGAGGTCGTAGCCTCTGCACAGCACATATATCCTACAGCACATATCCTACAGCACACATATATCCTACAGCCCATATCCTACAGCCCATATCCTACAGCACATATCCTACAGCACACATATATCCTACAGCACATATCCTACAGCACATATCCTACAGCACACACATATCCTACAGCACACACATATCCTACAGCACACATATATCCTACAGCACATATCCTACAGCACACATATATCCTACAGCACATATCCTACAGCACATATCCTACAGCACACATATATCCTACAGCCCATATCCTACAGCACATATCCTACAGCACACATATATCCTACAGCACATATCCTACAGCACACACATATATCCTACAGCACACATATATCCTACAGCACATATCCTACAGCACACACATATATCCTACAGCACACATATATCCTACAGCACACACATATCTTACAGCACACATATATCCTACAGCACACAGCCTACAGCACACACATATCCTACAGCACACATATATCCTACAGCACACATAGCCTACAGCACACACATATCCTACAGCACACATATATCCTACAGCACCCATAGCCTACAGCACACATATATCCTACAGCACACACATATCCTACAGCATGCACACATATATCCTACAGCACACACATATCCTACAGCATGCACACATATATCCTACAGCACACACATATCCTACAGCACACATATATCCTACAGCACACATAGCCTACAGCACACACATATCCTACAGCACACATATATCCTACAGCACACATAGCCTACAGCACACACATATTCTACAGCACACATAGCCTACAGCACACACATATCCTACAGCACACATATATCCTACAGCACACATATATCCTACAGCACACATAGTCTACAGCACACATATATCCTACAGCACACATAGTCTACAGCACACATTTATCCTACAGCACGCACACATATATCCTACAGCACGCACACATATATCCTACAGCACACATATATCCTACAGCCAGGGCCGGCCCAAGCCTTCAGGGGGCCCTAAGCGAAAACATTTTTGGGGGCCCCTCACCACGTCATCAGAATCAGTTTTATTGCCATTGTCAGTGAACAATTCACATATGGGAACTTTCTTCAACGCAAACAAAGCGCACCAAAACTCCAGGGCATCTGTTTGCCAGTTAGTTTATTCTCAGCACCTCACAAGCTCAAATATTGCTAACTTAAATCCCACAATGCAACTTGGTATTCCGCTGACATCACCTCTACTCCCTGTACAAATAACACACGTCCCAGATATGTTTTTGGGCGTATTTGTGGGCGTTAAGGGTCGACAGCCACATTAGCACATTAGTTTAAATTAATGAACAGGGGGGTCTGGGGGCTCTCCCCCAGAAATTTTCAGACCTTTTTTGGGTCTTCTGCTGCATTTTAATGTGGTCCAGCCGGCTAAAGTAAGAGTAAAATGTTGAGGTTGTAATGCTATAAAATGATGATGTGATGAAACTGTGCCAGGTGAAAATGACTAAAGCCAGTTATTAATACATTAGTGTACTTAATTACTCAATACAATATTGGCTATGAAAAATAATTATGGTCAAATTGATTCATTTTAACTGAAAATGTAAAAGTAATAGTTATCCTTACTAATTTATCTTTTACAGCTCCCAACTGTTCCTTCTTGCCAAAGTGACAAAACAAGTTATATTAAATTAAACAAATGGCATAAGCGTTGCTTGATTAACAATTAACACTGATAAAACAGTGCAAACATGTTATTCCCAGAGAATGAACAGAACTAGAAGTGAAGATCCAAACCTAGCTATAGTGAAGAGACTGCGTTTCTGCAACTTTGCCACTTTTGTATAAAAATATATAGTATTATTCTATAACAGACGCAATCATAATATGTCTGGTTATTTTTCACTATCAATTTATTATAATTTATAACAAATAGTCTAATGATGCTTTTTAAATAAATTTAAATGTTTTATTGCTCTATTAAAATTGAATTACAATATAAATGTTTGTTCTGATCAGAACACCACACTGGACTCCTGCATGAAACAATGCTGCGATGTGATTGGCTGATGGACCTTACGTGCATAAACCTTTACGTTCCTCTCATTGCACGTTAAGAAGTCAAAGTAAAACAGACATCACGAGTCACGATTGATCTCACACATGGTGATGTGAGAGAGAGAGACGCAAACTCAAACCGCTCATCTCTAACTGAGGCTGCACAGGGGCCCGGGACAGGGGCCCGGGACAGGGGCCGCACACTGTTCACTCCAAAGTTTCACGTCAGAGGTTCTGGACGAGACGGCGCTCGTCCGGACCGGATCTCCGCCTCTTAGTGACCCGGGCATAGACGCCACCTCCGCAGCTAACACGGGCTGGTGTAAATGTTAAGTTTATTATCTTTCATTCAGACACATTATTATGCGCGGGGCAGAGCTCTCGTCGCCTCCAGCCTGAGCGAACTAACGTGACAGAATCGTGTTGTTTCAAACAGCAGCATTAACCGTCTCTTTGTAAGAGAAGTTCAATACCTGGAGAGTGTTGTTGAGTTTGCAGTTTCTTTACATCGTCAAGAAGTTTCTTCTTTCGTTTTTCGGCATCGGGGGGATATATTCCTCTGGACATGAGGACCACGTTGTGTTGTGTTTATGTTTTGCTCTCGAGCTCCTCGCGCACAATGAAGTTGCCCAATCAGCGCAGGTCTGGTGTCTCGGTTGCCAGATTGTCATTACAAATAAATGCGGTTTGTGCGTTATATGTTACCGCTGTGTGCGCTGCCGCGCCAGCAGCGCTACTACACTAGTGGCGCACGCTGCGCTTGCGCTTCTCATAAGACGGGTTGCCAGATTGGGGGCCCTATTAACGCCTCGGGGCCCTACGCGGCTGCTTAGTTCGCTTATAGGCTGGGCCGGCCCTGCCTACAGCACATATGAAGCCTGCGTAAATTCAGCCTGGAAGACCTAACTCCACCCACCTACGTCAAGGCCACCTGCCCCAGCTCAACCAACTCACCCAGTCCGGCCTGTCCGTCTGTGGGAGTCAGATCTCTCCTTCACTGTGGAACTCCTCCAGGTTTCTACTTTTTCCCATGAAGGTTTTTGTAGTTTTTCCTGGCCGAGAAGGAGGTTCTAAGGACAGAAGGAGGGTCTAAGGACAGAAGGAGGGTCTAAGGACAGAAGGAAGGTCTAAGGACAGAAGGAGGGTCTAAGGACAGCAGGAGGGTCTAAGGACAGGACATCGCCATCAATCAGTGCACCCAAGTGACTCCTCCCCGTGGCACGTGGCACCTCTGCTCCCAGTGCACAGCCGGTCCCATATCAACCCTCACTCAGTCGGCTCGGCCGCTTCAGACCGTACTGCGACCCACCACCTCCCCTCCTCCTCCTCTGCATCCCTCTCATCCTAATCATCGACCCTCTCACCACATCTACCACCACCAGTCTCCAGGCCCTGAGGGGAGACATCTAATACAAATAGATAATGGAGTGTCCATGATCGCAATGTCTTCTGCCGGGGTCTGAGCGCCAAATAACCCACGTAATAAAGCTGCTAAACAGTCCTTTCTGTGTCGTCTGAGTCTCTCCAGGGTGAAATATCCTACAGCACACATATATCCTACAGCACACATATATCCTACAGCACACACATATCCTACAGCACACATATCCTACAGCACACATATCCTACATAGCCCTTGCACAGCACACACATATCCTACAGCACATATATATCCTACAGCACACATCCTACAGCACATATCCTACATATATGTATATCTAGGTGTGTATCCCAGTCCCAAACTCGAGTGTCTTCTGTGTTCATAAAGTCACATCTAGAACCTTCTTCACTGCAGAATTCTCCTTATTCCAAAAGTCTGTACCATGTGATCCTTCTTCCAGTTGTATTAGTGAACACAGGGACTCCAGAGGAAAGAAGTTCTACACAATAAGTTCTACTTTTTATGCACCCAAGGAATCGTTGCATTGTTGACATGTTGGTCACATGAACATTTGATATTTTCCACAAATCAATCTAATTTATAGCATATTTTAGTGACAAGATTTTCCCTCGTTCTCGATTTAAACCAGCAGAGTTAGGGATCATCTCAAAATGAGTTGAAGCTGAAAAGACTTAATATTTTTTTGTCTCTCTCTGGACTCCCCCCAAAAAGACTTTGTCTGGCTTCACATTAAATTTTACGAGTTGATAAAACGATAGTAGCTTGATAGACCTGCTCACCTCTAGTGAACATCCCTCAACATCATTTGGTAAGTTTATATTTAGAAGTTATGAACTCTCCAAATAATGTCACCTGTCGCGCAGGTTTGTTTACTCAATCCATATGGTCCACGGGCCCTAGGGGCCCTATGGCACATCCCATTCAACCCAAACTGTGAGATGACCACATTGAGTCTCAAAACTTGTAATTGCCAATTGCGTGCGTTGAGACCTTAGACATGTCAGAATGACAGAAGCAGAAGACGTGAGAATCTCACGTCTTCTGTGATTGGCCGAAACCTCATGCGGGTTTGTGTTGGTCCTTCTTCCGGTCAGTGCGTAGCACGTTACTAGAGCCAAATCTCTCGATCATTTGCTGCGCCGCGTCTTGCCGCAAAAAAGCTTTTCCAACTTTTCTGCACCAGCCGCTTTGGCGACGCCCGCCGCGTGAGCGCCCGCCCCGCTCCCCGCGCTGGCCATGGCGCGCTGTGCTACCCGTACGCACTCGCCGTACGCGCCGTGAGCGCAGCGCTCACTGTGTTGTCGCCGTGAGCGCAGTGCTCGCCGCCTAATGTTGGCCTAATGCTCGTTGCTGTGAGAGTTTTTTAGCATTTCAAAACAATTACTGCCACAACGATGTATTGAAGCTTCAAAGCAACAAAAAGACGAAATGTACGTTCAACCTTCCAAGACAAAAAATACTACGTCTTTTCAGCTTCAACCCATTTTGAGATGATCCCTTACAGCTGAACCGGAAGTGCCATTACAACCGAAGTGTCGGTCACGTGGGAAAAAGAGGTAAAAGTGGGTGGGGCGGAATAAGGTCAATAGAATACACTTGTGTCAGGATCTCGTCCTTAGGATGTTTTTGTCCTAAAGTTTTGCCTCAGTTAAAATAAACAAGATCGTGCTGTTTAAAATTCCTTTGCAGTTTTTCAGATAGTCCAGAGACATAAGGGACAGAGACGCCTTTTCTTCTTGGTTCTGTCTCCCTTTTGTCCTTTTTGTGCTGCACTTGGGGTCTTTTAACTTTGTTTAGAGCCCAAGCGGGGAAACCACAGGCTGAGGGAGCGTTCCGGACATGTTTTTCCTCCTTCCTCTCGCCCTCTGAGCTTCTTGGACCCTTTGTAGTCATGTCCGAGTCCCCTCCAGCTCGTGCTGTAGTGGACGGTCAGAGTCAGTATTGATCTGCGTGTGGTGGTTTAGGACATACTTCTATCTGGAGCGTCCCGTCGTGGCCAAGCGGATCTCCTTGCCTAGAATGTCACACAATCTCATTAACCTTATTTATCTTTTATGTTTCCAATCATCTATCCACTCGGCACGGAGCAGCGATATATCATTTTAATGCCGTTCTGTGGAATAATCCAAGCAAAGCAGGAATATCTCCGTAACGACAAGCCATTTTATAGGTAAAGATAAATTGTTTAGGGAAAGATAAAATCCTTATGATAAGCATTTTACCTTTGTAACTGAGTATTTATTACAGTCTGGTACGATACATGTTTAAAGTCATTAGCACAGTCTGTGTATGTCTCATGCCTGTAGGCTCATGTCATGACACCAGTGGTGGCTCGCCCATAGGGGGCGCTGGGGCGCCGCCCCCCCTGACCTGACTGCCTGTTTTTATTTAATTTTATTTTTTAAATAATCTCTCATTTTGAAAAAAAAACTTGTGTTAATTAGATGCTATTGATGATTTTGCTTTATGGGTTTAGAACTCTCCAGAATTATATTTACATTAACTTTCAAGTTCCACGTTTAAAACGTGAACGCTTATCATGTTTGGTGTAGGAGCCAATAGGTTCGTGCCGGGGCGCTTGTTCGATCAGCCCCATTGTGCTGTATGTAAGCCAATGGCTCCCCTGTTGCTAGGCAAAAAAGAATACACATCCGCCAATCATCGTCGAGGAATTTGATGGGTTTGGGGCGGTGAAGACTAGCGCCCCAAAGTACCAAGATCCACCACTGCAGCTGCTTTTGTTTACACATGTTTTCATTCAAGCAGAGAAGTGTGTCAAATGGCGACGTCGGATGAATTTGCTGCAAATTCAGACAAATCCTTAAATCTTCTTCACTTTGAAGAAGAACTTTTGAGGAAAAGCTCATTGTAAAACAACTCAGACCTGACAAGCCAGAAGTGAACATGACCCAACAGACGAGGGAAAAGGGGAAAACATTCACCAGAACCTTTTCCCGAGATTGTGCGTGTGATAGTTGGACTCTGTCTTCATGGCAGGATCACCAGAGGTTCACTCACAACATCAGGCTATCATTTTTTTTGTGGTGATGAAATTGTGATATTTATTGGAAGTTCTAGTATTGTGCTCAGCCATGTGGATTCATGATGTCATTGTTTACATAGAGTAGATTGAAGGATAACCGAACAAAACTCTGCTCCCGTTTGGCTCACGGGTGCAATACTACATGCCGTTTCATTATATTTGGTAGAATGAAGGACACATTAGTTGTGAATACAATCACCGAGTTTGAAAGGTATTTTCCGTAGTAACAGCCGATTAAACAAAGTGATGCCGCTAGCGAGCTAGTTAGCTAGTTTTAATGTGAGCACACTAGTTTTAACGGAGCGCTATGCTATTGCACGGCTGATTGGATGTTTTGTTTGGGATGACACACTGTTGTGTTAAATTAGTAGTTATGTGTGGTTTTAGCAAACACCACTGCCGTGCTTTTTACCATTACCGTAATTAACAGCCACATCGCGCAACAGATTTTCTCGTGCGGGCCACTTTACCGCGGTCGCTCTGGGGGGGAATCTCCCGCTTTATTACGTGTTATCTCCCCCTGGAATGACAAATAGGTTGAGAAGTGCCTAAAATGCACCAGAATGCAAGAAATCACATCTACGAAATTCAAAATTTTAAATAGCCCCACCTAAAAAAAAAATTCACCGTCATATGTAGGCCTCATATTAGTTACATATGTAGGAATACTGCATATCCAAGTGTGATCAAACATTACAGTCAGGTCCAAAGGTCTGAACGTGAAACACAGCTCGCTCCTGGATCGACGTGAGGCAAATAAACGAGCCAATCAAAACACGAGGCTCAGGCTCTGGGTCCAGATCTGGACTGGAGTCTGGACAGAGTCAGGACAGAGTCTGGACAGAGTCTGGACAGAGTCTGGACAGAGTCTGGACTGGAGTCTGGACTGGAGTCTGGACAGAGTCTGGACAGAGTCTGGACAGAGTCTGGACAGAGTCTGGACTGGAGTCTGGACTGGAGTCTGGACAGAGTCTGGACAGAGTCTGGACAGAGTCTGGACTGGAGTCTGGACTGGAGTCTGGACTGGAGTCTGGACAGAGTCTGGACAGAGTCTGGACAGAGTCAGGACAGAGTCTGGACAGAGTCTGGACAGAGTCTGGACAGAGTCTGGACTGGAGTCTGGACTGGAGTCTGGACAGAGTCTGGACAGAGTCTGGACAGAGTCTGGACAGAGTCTGGACTGGAGTCTGGACTGGAGTCTGGACAGAGTCTGGACAGAGTCTGGACTGGAGTCTGGACTGGAGTCTGGACAGAGTCTGGACAGAGTCTGGACAGAGTCTGGACTGGAGTCTGGACTGGAGTCTGGACTGGAGTCTGGACAGAGTCTGGACAGAGTCTGGACAGAGTCTGGACAGAGTCTGGACTGGAGTCTGGACTGGAGTCAGGACTGGAGTCTGGACAGAGTCTGGACAGAGTCTGGACAGAGTCTGGACAGAGT
>NW_027315790.1:6486119-6501119 GCF_026437365.1 Eucyclogobius newberryi
GACGGTTAAAGGGAGACATAACATAAGGCTTGTTTCCACTAGTTTTCAGATTGGTAAATCGGATTGTGAATGGTACTAGCTTCCAATCAGGTCTGGCTCCTTTTGGCGCCGTAACAGGGGAGCTACACGCCAGAGCAAGATGATGAGAACACAGATTCAGATTTTTTTTTAAAACACCCAAAAAAAACATTTCTCACCTGACTCTGAGCTGATTTTGTGATAAACTGCCATGTTTCTAGTGATGATAACTTACAGTATATGTTGAGCTCACAACAACACTAAACAAAGCTAACACACGTTAGCATCAGCTGTTTCCTGTATATCGACGTGCAGCACTCGAGTGAAGACCTAAAATTACATTTGTAGTGCTTAATGCATCTAACATTATCCAAACCCAGTGCATTACATAAAGGTTAAAATATGGTGTAGTGGACGCGAGCTGTGTCACGTGGCACTACTTCCGGGCTACACAATTACCGCAACTACTGCAGCTAGCTGTCAAAGGCTAAAGTGGCGACATGCGCTAGCAAGGACACCCCATTGACTTAAATGGTCCACCGTCTTCCTCCCTGGGGGTTTGGTTTCCACAGGGCTGTATTTAGCAACAGGCAGTGGTAGCTGTCACTCAAACTTGTTGCTAACACGACCCGGAGAAGACCTGAGTGGAAGAATGCACCTGATCTCTAAAAGCCCAGTAGGAGGCAGAGCTCCTGTGTTATGGAATCAGCTCCTGTCCATGTTAAAGAGGCCGACACAGTCTCTTCATTTAAGTCCAGGCTTATGGTCAGGACAGTTAGGAACAGAAATATAAAGCTACAGTTTCAGCTCCGCTGCTCAAGGTGCAACTGTGCTGGGGCAAGTATGACAACTTGAGCACTATCCTCTGATAAAGACTACTTATTCTATCAAACTATATTTAATGTTTAATTTCACTTGCAATATGTGAATTCCTTTTTCTTCTTCTTCTCCCCAATCTCTGGGGGAGTGGGACAGGGACATCGATGACCAGTGGACCCAGATGCTCCATATGAAGAACTGGTTCTCCTCCTGAGTGGCTCCTCTCCTCCTGAGTGGTTCCTCTCCTCCTGAGTGGCTCCTCTCCTCCTGAGTGGTTCCTCTCCTCCTGAGTGGCTCCTCTCCTCCTGAGTGGCTCCTCTCCTCCTGAGTGGCTCCTCTCCTCCTGAGTGTTTCCTCTCCTCCAGAGTGGTTCCTCTCCTCCTGAGTGGCTCCTCTCCTCCTGAGTGGCTCCTCTCCTCCTGAGTGTTTCCTCTCCTCCAGAGTGGTTCCTCTCCTCCTGAGTGGCTCCTCTCCTCCTGAGTGGCTCCTCTCCTCCTGAGTGGCTCCTCTCCTCCTGAGTGTTTCCTCTCCTCCAGAGTGGTTCCTCTCCTCCTGAGTGGCTCCTCTCCTCCTGAGTGGCTCCTCTCCTCCTGAGTGTTTCCTCTCCTCCAGAGTGGTTCCTCTCCTCCTGAGTGGCTCCTCTCCTCCTGAGTGGCTCCTCTCCTCCTGAGTGGCTCCTCTCCTCCTGAGTGGTTCCTCTCCTCCTGAGTGGTTCCTCTCCTCCTGAGTGGCTCCTCTCCTCCTGAGTGGTTCCTCTCCTCCTGAGTGGCTCCTCTCCTCCTGAGTGGCTCCTCTCCTCCTGAGTGGCTCCTCTCCTCCTGAGTGGCTCCTCTCCTCCTCTCCTCCTGAGTGGTTCCTCTCCTCCTGAGTGGTTCCTCTCCTCCTGAGTGGCTCCTCTCCTCCTGAGTGGCTCCTCTCCTCCTCAGTGGTTCCTCTCCTCCTGAGTGGCTCCTCTCCTCCTGAGTGGTTCCTCTCCTCCTGAGTGGCTCCTCTCCTCCTGAGTGGTTCCTCTCCTCCTGAGTGGTTCCTCTCCTCCTGAGTGGCTCCTCTCCTCCTGAGTGGTTCCTCTCCTCCATAGTGGTTCCTCTCCTCCTGAGTGGTTCCTCTCCTCCTGAGTGGTTCCTCTCCTCCTGAGTGGTTCCTCTCCTCCTGAGTGGCTCCTCTCCTCCTGAGTGGTTCCTCTCCTCCATAGTGGTTCCTCTCCTCCTGAGTGGTTCCTCTCCTCCTGAGTGGCTCCTCTCCTCCTGAGTGGTTCCTCTCTCCTCTCCTCCTGAGTGGTTCCTCTCCTCCTGAGTGGTTCCTCTCCTCCTGAGTGGTTCCTCACCTCATTAGTGGCTCCAGCTCCACTGTCTATCTCGCGTCCTTCTGTCCGTCTGAGGGGGTCAGATCTCTCCTTCACTGTGGAACTCCTCCAGGTTTATACTTTTTCCCAAAGAGGTTTGGTAGTTTTTCCTGGCCGAGAAGGAGGAGCTTGAGACATTTGTCTAAGGACAGGGGACACTGGGACATTGCCAAGTCCCTATAAACATTGTTTAATCAGTTCTCACTGTCGCCCTTTGAGACAACTGCTGTTATGATTTTGGGGATTACAAAAATAAACTGAATTTAATTGGTTAGATAATATTGTTCATATTCTTGAATTATAAAGACAATAGTGAAATAAAAACATTGGGATCACGTGGAGCATTTTAAAACCACCATTTGAAGTGCAGAATGACGAGCCTCACAGCAGCAGTGAAAGAGGAGCAGATGTTTGAATAGAAATGGGAGCCAGACTTGGCTTCTAGCACTGTCCACTTCTATCTAGGACTTGTACACTGTAATAGGCATAATGTACTTTTATAATCTGTATATTTTCTAGTTTCAACGTTTCAAACATCATTAATGTTAAAAACAAACATGTCCGAGTTGTTGGGAGGAGCTAACCGCCATTACTTCTGATGATTCCACAATGGAATATTGTGATGCCACCTGCTTGTCACTGCACGACATGTCAACTGTGTCACATTAAAATATATCTCCAAGGAAACAAGCAGATGGTGATCCCAAGTTACAGGTCATATCTGTGGAGAGGTGAGCCCGCTCACACTGAGAATACATTGAACAGTATTCAATGTATTTTTAATAATGAAATGTGATAAAATGTGAATATATGATTATATTTCTGTGATGTATTTTATCTGCATAATAGTGATATTTTATCTGCATCATTAGTCTATGAGAAGAACGGGTGTGTGACAGCATTTGTTTGTGAAGGGGTCGTAAAGATGGGCCAAAGGATGTTTACCCTAGGGGGGGTGATAACCCAGAGGAGTCTGGGTAATGTTTACCCAAGGCTTGATCTCTACGGAAAAATACCAAGTGCCTTGATGTGAGGCTGACCAATGAGAAATGTGACCCGCCTATTCCAGAATATCTAATAAAACCAACCAGCATGGGAAAAAACGAGGTGAGACGCGGGGGTGAGACGCAGGAGGGTCAGCCAGGCTCCTTACAACGGCCTGGCTGACACAGTCCCCGCGTTTTCTCCCATGCATGCCACACAAATGTCTGATGTTTCTGTGTCGTTTCATATTCTAAGTTGAATTGTGTTCTCAATGTGTTAAGGAATAGCATCGGTGTATGTCTGATTCCATGACATGAAATAATTGCAAGATATTACAGATGTTTTGGGTACTTCTAACTTATTTATTTATGTCCTAAATCTGCACTGGTCAAATTTCATATTTCATATTATTGACCAAAACGTGTACATGAGGCTGCTTAAAGGCTTACAGGCTGCCTAAAGTGCTGTAATTACCGAATGAATAGCAGTGTAGGGGGTTGGAATGGAGCAGGAAGTTGAAACATAAGCATTAGACAACCCAGGGGTCAACCAGACGGACAAATGCATCTATTTCAAACATTTAAGTTACAGACAAAATGTGGACAACTTGAAATTGGCTAAGAGTCTTTAAAAAAGAGAAAAAGATCATATATTTTTGACTCATTCATTCACACGTGTATGTCTGAGATGAGAACATTTGTGGTGAAGTGTCTTGCCCAAGGACAGGGAAGAGGTAAACGTTATGATTAGTGGAGATAACTGTTGACTTCCGCTCTCGACATAAACAACATAAATATCCTCAGCGGTCAGATCCATTGACCCACAGGTTTATGGTGCAATCTCAGCTGCCTCTGATAAATACTGCCGTTGTGTCTTTGGGCAAAACACTAAACCTACCTGCCCCCCCCCCATTTTTACCCTTTTGCTCATTTTCAACTAAATAAATCAGGTAGTTCAGCTTTAAAGAGGACAAATTATGCCAAATCAACTGTAATGAGCTCGTTCTACAGGGTTTACATATCATTAGTTTACTCAAAGTTGCATTTTGATTCATTCCTACAAGTTTGAGTTAACACTGTATTGTCCTACAACTGAGGCTCTAGTGTTTTCACCTACCCCCTATCCCCGCCCACATCCCTGAACGTAGTAATATAATAAAGTCTCAGAGTGAGAGTTCTGAAATATCACGTAGACGCTTTTCAAAAATAAAAACGTGTAAATGACATTGATCTGCTGCTTGTTACAGTGAAATGTGACTATGAAGAGGCGGGGCTTATCTGTTCTGCAGTTTTGGACAGGAAGTCAAAGGACCCGTTTATATTATTCAGCCGTTTTAGATCAATATTGCGGCATGTAATGAACAAAATGTGAAATGATGGTGTACTTCAGTTCTAGTTCAGTACCTGACAAAAGCACATGTCTCCTTTAATGGCGAGCTCGTACTAAGTAGTGTAGCCTTAGCCAAACTCTCAGATTCTTGGATCAGCCAATCAAACACCAGTTGGAGCTGCTTTTATGTGAAATCTCCATTGAACGTTTGTGAAAATTGGCCACTGCAGCCAACTTAATGCACAACAACTGGTCTGAAAGTGCAGAAGACACGGCAACACACTCGTGCTTATTCTTACTGGACAGTGGGAGACGGGGAGCTTCTGTTCGAATGCTCTGGGGAGTGAGTGGTCCTTCGTGTCGGCAAATGTTTGTAGAGCAATCAAAGTCTGTGTGTTATCTTGTGTGACGAGCGTGTTTGCCTCTTCAAATGGAGCTTAATAGAATACGTGTAGGATTCTATTGATGCAAAAGTTCCATTCATTTTAATGAGGCAGCAAAATAAAAACGTTAATTCATATAGACAGCGCAGACTGATGATTACATATGTTTGTTACAATATTCAACTAGTAATAAAGGTCTGCTAACGTCTAGTAGCTTCTTTTTATCTCAGTTTACTAATGCAGGATTTGTGGCACAAAAATGTCATTGTAAATCTGTTTAATGCTTTAATTATTTTTTGCTTTCATGTGAATGTTTTGTAATGTTTTCAAAGCAGGAGCAGAGTTTACATTTGGGGTAAGCTTGTTAGCTTTAGCATGCTAGCAGCGCACTTCCTGTATCGCTGCGAATGAAATGCTTTATAATATAGATGCACACAACGCACAGCGGTCTCCTTTTGACCCTCAGAGCAGGGTTGTTTTTGGGGGGGGGGCAAAACAGGGTTTATCACATGAAAAATATCAGGTACTGAAGTCAAGTTCTTGTAATATCCCCTATAATCAGTTTCAAAATATGTCACCGTATTCCATCTAAATGTTTGATGTCAACTGAACATAATATATCTGAATCAACTTCTTTATTACTTGCTTTGCATCAGCATAAAGTAATTACAACATTTTTAAAGGTCATTATATTCATTCAGGCTCAACATTTCAATTAGAAATTAGACATTTCAGTCCAAACAGCTGCTGGGAGAGGCAAGAGGAGTGTTGACTCTGACTAATGTGCACGTGTCCTTGGGCCCGACACTTCCATTGCCTCCAGTGCAAGTAAGTTTGATGCAAATCAAATACAAAGACAGAGAATCCTACAAAAACGTTTAAAGTACTCTTTTTTCATGTGTTTAAATGTCTCTTAATTATGTAAAGGTTTTTTTGTGTGCGCTGCCTTAGTTTTCACTTTCACCTTGAAAAAGAGGTCTCAATGGGTTCGCACCTGGTTAAATAAAGAATCATTTTTGTAATTTATTTTTTGGAATCCAACCCAATATCATTTCATAACTCACACATACTGATTATCACTTAAATACAAACACATTTGCACCGCATACATTCATTTTTGTCCAAGTTTTGATCTTTTCACACAAAGGATAGCATGCATAATTTAACCACATGTTTATATTATAAGAACTGTTCATAAATGTCACAATATCTGCTCTGGCATGAACACTGGCTCTTGACATATGGTTTGAGTCAGATTGTTGGGAGTTTGTATTATATTTCTCCTCTTCTTTTACAGAGCAATATTATGACCCAACAAGTGAGATAATAGAAAAGTGCACAGTGTGAAAGAAGTTTAAGTTGCTGACAAAACTATATTAACAGTTAGTTATTGTTAGTCATTAGTTATTGTTTATGTATTAAATGAACAGTAGACGTGCCCCCTTAAGTAAATGCCAATTTTGTTCCAATGTCAAAATTATCTACTTCTAGAAAAATAACAAAAAAGTACAAAGAATGATTACGTCTCTTTAATTTACTCTGACAATGTTCAAATCTAAGCTAAAAACAGTTTTGTTTAGCTGTGCATATGACTGAAAGGATTTTGGTCTTTACGTTGCCTTTGCATTCTGTCCTTAGATTGCATTTGTTCCATGCTGCACCGGTGGAATCAAATCTGGAGCTGGTGACAGGCCCAAGGAGATGACGCAATCTTCAGCTCTATTAATAAAACCTGGATGAAATGATATGTACAGTATTTGCAGTTGTGGCTAGAAGTTGGCAAAGTCCAACACTTGCAAGCTTCATATCCTGAGCTCTTCGTTTGTGTGTAATTTCTTCCTAGCAAGAAGAGGATTATTGTTTGTGTGTTTCTATTTTGCAGAATTAACCACAAGACATTTTGTTTTGAACATTTTTGTATGACACGCAGTCAAGAATCGCAAGTAAGTACAAAGCAGCATTTTCTGAGCACTCAAGAAGACACGTGTGCAAGATAAAACATGCAAGAATCAATCAAAAAGGACTTTCAGAAAAGAGAGGGGGGGAAAGATAACTAAATGCTCTTAAAAGTGTGTTTTGCACGATGTGTCTTTAATCTGCTACTGGGCACTGTATCAAATTAATCCAACCTACTTTTAGACACGTATGGTATTTTAAGGCTGGGTTCAGGTTGACAACACAAAACAACCTCATAACTGAGCTTTGCTGTCAGTTGATTTGATGATTTTCTGGATATCCAACAATATCTAACATTTTCCTCTACCAATGTTCATAAAACTCTAAGTACTTGACGTCCAGCTATAAACTGTACTGCCTTGTTCCCTCTTGTAAGTCTTTTGAGGGAAGTAACCTTTGAGTCCTTGGAAATGGAAAAGTGTATGTTTAAAAGAGCAGATCGTTCATATTTTTGCTTTGCTTTGAATGTGTGGTTATATCTCATTGTCGTTGCCCGCTTTCGTCTGATCCCTGCAGCTAAACAGGGTCAGGCCTGCTTGGTACTTTGGAGGGGAAACCGACATATGTAGGCGTGGTCGGCTGTGGGTAAAAACTCTGCTGATGCGATAGGAAACACAACTTTTCATCCTCTTCCTCATGTTTCTCTGTGAATTATGTGTTTGTTAAGTACAACTAATTCACGTCAAGTCACAGTTGAGTCTTAATAGAAGTAGTTGGCCTGGCATCGTGTAGCATATAGCAGATAGTTATACAAATGTTGTGTGTCGGACCACTTTGCTCTTCTCGGTGTCTTTGTGTCTTGGCACAATATACTCGCCTAAACTCGGCGTTTGCTCTTAGATTTGTTGAACAGTGGGTGTCAGGCAGCTCCTCTACATTCAAATGAAAGAATGCCGACTTCATTTATGGAATGGATAATGCCCTTATTCCACAGGTTGCCTTCCAGTTGTGTGAATTTGTATTGAGCTGTCGATCTCCACAGCAAATAATTCCACACAGACTACAAAGCTGTCCTCAAGCCGCCCAGAGAAACGGTGCAGTGTTGACTTGTTGGTGCATGTGAACATTGATTATTTTTCACAAATCAACTTACTTTAGATAATATTCTAGCTGCAAGACCTTTCTCTAGTTCTTGCATGATGAGAAATGCAAAAACAACAGAAGTGCCGATCAGTAGCAGTCAGAATAAAGCGAATATAAGACGAATGTAATATTATGATTGATGTTACGCAGTATAGCTTTAAACATATCTAGCCCGGTCACAGTATGAATGCCTCTGTTTTTCAAGGCATTTAATCGTACGACAGAGTTAGATAATACTGTGGACCATCAGGAAATGTACATAGTAAACCTTTAAAATAACCTATAAGAAGAAGATATTTACAGCAAGGTCTATTCCATGGAACTAAAACTGCAGGATCAGTGCAGAAAATGAAGGCACTCGCTCAATTTGTATAATAAAAGTACATACTGTAGGTGATTTCAAGTAGAAAAGAGTTGCAGGCAGTTGGAATAAAATGGATTTAATGAGACAGGCATCAAATTATACATAACCTGCTATACAAGTGACATTTTGAGACACTTGGAGCCGGGCCAGAAGAAATGCACAGAACAGCAAAGGTTAAACCAGGTAAAGATAAGTAAACCACAGTTGCACATGATCAAACATTCTCTATGTGTGAAGAGATATTTGATTTTTGACAAAATACTTTGAAACTTCATAAAGATTCGGGATTTCATGCAGACAAAAGTAAAGAGACAATATGCTGTTTGGTTGCCAACAAATAACAGCATAACAAGTCATTTTTGAATATATATTTTCTCATGACTTTATCTGTACAGTATGTAACAGTTCTGGAGAGAGCTTCTGTCTGGGGATTACAGCTGAAATGGATAAGCTCTTGTGTGAAAGTTCATATCAGGTCATCTTGGACGTCTTTTTGCAAATCTGTCATTTAAACAATTTCACTCTTTATCCAAGTATTTTGTAGCCCTTATGCTTTATTGGACAGTGTATTGTGATATGGGAATTAAAGAGTGCAGGAAATTCAAAATGCTGCGCAGAGCCTGGCCTCCTGCAGCCACTGTCAGGATAAACGCTTTGAATGTTGTTGTTTTTTCATATTTCATTATTTAATTGTGATTTATAAGGATTGCACAAGTTACAGTTACAAATAACAAACCAAACATGCGCATTCTGGTGTCGTGTTGTGCACCGGAGCAGCCCTCAGTAAAAATAGACAAACGTCATCAAAAAAAAAAAAAAAAAACTTTGTGTTCAGGGCGAGGCTTATTTTGTTCCGTTCCTGCCCTCGCCGCGGCTCTGAATCCCCGCCGCGAGCTGCACGGACTCCCGCCACAACGGTCCGTTTTCGCTCGCATTCGATTCGCGAAGTTTCTGCGAACGCGCAGCGGGGGATAGTGCTTGCTCGTGCCCGGGCACCGCGCTCCTCTGGCCGGCTCCGCTCGCTCGCGTCCACCGCCGGGTCCACGGGCAGGCTCCGGCGTATCCCTCCGCGCAGCCTGACTTGCACTCAGCCGCGCGGGTCATTCCAGGTTAAAGCGCTCGCGCTGCCGCTGCATGCCCGTGTCCCGCGCGCCGGAGCCCCGCGGAGAGAGAGAAGGGGACGCCGCCGCCAGCACCCGGCAGACCGCATGTAACACACGGAGCTGTACGCCAACATAGGTAGGTCGGATGATTATTTTTGTTTTTGTTTAAAAAATATGAGCAATGATGACAGCGTCTGCGTCTGACGTGACGGGCAGCGCGGGGCACTATATCCTCAGATTCTTTGCTAATTGGTCATTTCACCGCGACACATTTTAATGTCTTGGAGTAAACAACAGTTGTATTTTTGGTAATTCGAGGCTGAAGTCGCTCACATGGCAGCTTGACCCGGCACAACATGCTTTTTGGATATGTCCAGAATCAGCTTTGGAACAGTTATGAAACCAAGTTCACACCAAGCAGCACTTTTATCCTTCATTTAAGTAGCAAAATGCTTCCGCCCATTTTACGTTTGCGAAGTCAATAGTCTGTTTGTTTGTCAAGGAATGGTGACGCGTGCCTGTGGTTATGACGCGGTCTTGCATCCACCGCCCGTCAGTTTGGAGATTCGCTGAAAGGAGATAGTCTGTAATATAGATAAACACTGCGGGAATCAATAAAAAAACACTCTGGGTACATATATGAAGCACAAATAGCAATGTAAGAAGGTTAAAAGCTCTGAAAAGTCAATTTTGGATGTTATGGGACCTTTAAAGTGCGTATGACAGGTTTTTACCATTTCAAATTGTCACTTTAAATGTTGTATTTATACCCGTTGTACATATAAATTATAGTTTTACACCAATTGAGTAGGTCTTTGTCGAGAAAACGTTGAAAAATCTGTGGAAAATGACAGGAAGTGACATTACACAATTTTTTTTACTCTAACATTCTTTCAACAAAATAAAGGTACTCTTATATATTTTTATTTGTCAAATAAAAAAAGTGACATTAGATGATTTTTTCCCAGTGTTTACTGCGTGTTTTCCAAGGGTTTATCTCAACTGCATTTAGTTCAATGAGTATTTCAACCCGTCAAAATGTATTCCATTGCAGTGATACATATTTTTTAATACAACATAACACGTGATTTATTAAATCATTATTTTGTATTTATTTAAAAATACAAAACAGTAACAATAGTGAGGACACACTATTGTTACTGACACGCACAGACATTAGACAAATAGAGGGACAACAGTCTAGAAACTGTGTGTGTGTGTGTGTTTGTTTGTGCATATTTGTGTGTATATATATATATATATATATATATATACACATATATATATATATATATATATATATATATATATACACATAAACATATACATATTCAATTAATACATATAAATGTATACATACACACATATACACACATACACATACATACAGTACATATGCATCTCTGCCCCTTCTTTTTTTGTGATTTATTGAATTATTAGTGAAAGTAAACTTCTGGCAGTGACACTGACCCTGAAGCTGGACTTAGGACTGTCCCTAATAGAAAGTCATGTTTGTCACTGTCTGTAACTGACATAAATGGACACTTTGACCCGTGATAACGGAGAGCCCTTGTGAGTTTGTTTGAAGTTTTTCAGGCACAAACCTGTGGTCTCTAATGTAACATAAGTTGACAGGTCGAATATTATTTCTGTGACAGGAGCGAGTGGTGCATTCAAGCGTGGCCAGAAAACCTCGGACATCTACAGAGAGACTCGAAACTATAAGATTTTGCAAATGTTTGGGCTATAATGTTCACTAAACCAGTTGTCGTAGCGCTTTTAAATTGTGTAAGAAATAAAAATAAACATCTTAAAACAGAATAATTAACTTCAAGTTTTTCCGTTTTAAGCAAATAATAGCAAACTTATAATTATTATAGCTATTACAATTTGACTATTATATTACAAATGCATTTTATTATGTCTTTACTCAACGTTTTTGACTTCAGCAACAATTAATGGACTAATGATCTAATTTGATCATCGTTATCTGGACTGTACACACTCTAAAACGGACCTTTTTATCAGACAGTGGTACTATTTAATTCAATTTCTGATTTTCATTAATAATAAACTTAATTCATAAATATCCTAGAAGCTTTTCGTCACCATATTTCAACATTTATTTGTCTGATTATGTATTTAAATAGACAAAATAATCATTTGACTTGCTGTCTAAATAAAAAAATCATCGCTGACATGTCGACTGCTAAACGTTCGTTAGCTGCAGCTCTATGTTTTATTAACGTTTGACATTGACATTCCCAAAAGAAGAAAAGTGGCATGTTCCAAGCCTCCACGAAGGCAGCGTCAGTCCTGAGGTCGTTTGAGGTCACTCCTGTTCAGCGGCAGCTCGGTTTCAGCATCTTCACCTCGTGTAGCCTGCGCCGGCGGGAAAGCAGCGGCGCACTTTAACTTCTCATTACTCACATATAGAGGCACATCTTAGACACCCAGGGCTATTTTCCCCGTCACGTGTTTTTGTTCAAACATGTTGAGCTGCTTTCGGCCGCAGTACGCCCTACCTGCTTCTCAAAACACGTCCGGTTTGTTTGATGAATTGTTATGGCTGCGTCTGGGTCTTTATGTTTGTATGTTCAAGATTCGGTCGCTGCTTAGAAATGGAGTATTCATAAGGACTCCGCACGTTGAAGATACTTATAGCCGTATAGAGCTTTGTCTAAGCATGAGAAGAAACGCACCAAAACTGATTCATATTTGTCTGTTTGCTCGTTAGTGGTCCTTGTTGTCATGTCATACGTCTGGTTCAAACAGGGAGGGCGCAGAGGAAAAAAGGTTGTGAACCACTGGCATTTATATGAATATGCTAGAATCAGCCTAAGGACATTTTCCAGATGCTTTTATGCACAGAGGATTGGCTGTGGACTACTTCAAAAACCCAAATAAGTATTTGAACACCTGCCAATCAGCAAGAATTCTGGCTCTCAAAAACCTGTTGGTCTGCCTTTAAAAAGTCTACCTCCACTCCACTTATTACCGTACTTTTCGGGCTATACAGCGCTCCTGAAGAAAACCCACTCACGAAATTTACGAAAGAAATAGAACTTGTTTATATATGGGCCGCACCTGACTAATTAGACCATTGTCCCCTCTGTCCTTGATGACTCTGTGTGAGCTCATATACCTGTGTCTGTGTCTTCACATCCGGCTCATCTGCTCCTGAGTTTGTGCTTAGCGAGTGAGTGTTGCGTTGGAACATGAGATATTTAGACGAAAATATGTTCCAGGGTCACGATGCACATGTTGTCTTTTGACCCTTGAGTCAGGTCTGGCCAAGAAAGTTTCATTTCACTACGGCATGTTCTAAACTGCAGACCGCCCCATATCACATGTCCACGCTCACATGTGTCTTTGGGTTCAACCGTGTCTAGATTCACTTCTTCGTAGACTCATTTCTCCATGAGTCGGCTTGTCATAACACAAACTGCATTTTGAAGCTTAAAATGTAGAAAACACGATGTGTCTTCTTCTACAGTGTGTCAAACACTTGTGCTTCACCTTGTGAGGTATCAATGATGATAAGAAAGGTGAGGAATCAGCCCAGAACTACAATGGAAGAGCTGGTCGGTGACCTGCAGAGAGCTGGGACCAGTTTCAAAGGTTACTATAGTCTTAATATAGGTAATATACGATGGTCGGATGAGATATTGGGTAACACTTTCCTTCCCTCAGTCAGAGCGTTGAAGATGGGTCATGGCTTCCAACATGACAATGACCTGAAGCACACAGCCAGGAGAACCAAGAAGTGGTAAGAAGCATATCAAGGTTCTGGAGGGGCCTAGCCAGTCTCCAGACCTAAATTCAATAGAAAATCTTTGGAGGGAATCCTGACTTTGGAGGGAATCCCGAGTGTGTGCAAACCTGGTCAAGAACAACAGGAAACCTTTGACCTCTGTAATTGTAAACATAGGCGTCTATATATATATATATATATATATATATATATATATATGTATACGAATACATGCAATGATTTAATGTAAAAAGGTCAGGAGCAAAGTTCCTGGACACTTTGTCCCTAGTGCCGTATTGACTCTGAGACTCTAAAATAACAATGTGATCTTAATCGGTGAATACCCGATGTTCAGCAAACATGTTCAAAAATCGGGCAAAATGCCAACGAGAGCCTTACACACAAACAAAAGGCAGAGCTGTTCGCTTCTCATATCCAATGATTGCCATTCTACCTGACAGTGGTGAGCTCTATATCCTTCTCCTGTAATGAACTTTAGAGCTGAACCTCAGAGCTGAACCTCAGAGCTGAACCTTAGAGCTAAACCTTAAAGCTGAACCTCAGAACTGAACCTCAGAACTGAACCTGAGAGCTGAACCTCAGAGCTGAACCTCAGAGCTGAACCTCAGAACTGAACCTGAGAGCTGAACCTCAGAGCTGAACCTCAGAGCTGAACCTCAGAGCTGAACCTCAGAGCTGAACCTGAGAGCTGAACCTCAGAGCTGAACCTCAGAGCTGAACCTCAGAGCTGAACCTTAAAGCTGAACCTGAGAGCTGAACCTCAGAGCTGAACCTTAAAGCTGAACCTGAGAGCTGAACCTCAGAGCTGAACCTTAGAGCTGAACCTCAGAGCTGAACCTCAGAGCTGAACCTCAGAGCTGAACCTTAGAGCTGAACCTTAGAGCTGAACCTCAGAGCTGAACCTCAGAGCTGAACCTTAGAGCTGAACCTCAGAGCTGAACCTCAGAGCTGAACCTCAGAACTGAACCTCAGAACTGAACCTGAGAGCTGAACCTCAGAGCTGAACCTCAGAGCTGAACCTCAGAACTGAACCTTAGAGCTGAACCTTAGAGCTGAACCTTAAAGCTGAACCTCGATGATGATGTTAAAAACTAGTCTTGGCTCGTTCTCGTGGAGCATCTCGTGTCTCGTCCCACCTATAAATATAGTTAAATGAGGGTTATGAATGTAAATGTGCAGACGAGGGGCTGAAACCTTCTCTTTTCCCTGGAGATAATGTTGCTTTTTTCTGGGATGTTCCTCAGAATGGCGTAAAATGTAGTTCTCAACAGATTTGTGTTTTTTCATGGCCGACATTTTAGAAGCAGAAGCAGCCAATGGCCAAAACATATTGGAAATGACTACAAAATAAAACTACAAAACTTCCCAGCCAAGACATCAAAAGCATTAACATTGTCATGAGTCAAGCTGGTGCTGGACCCTCCACCAGAAAACCTACATAGTGCACCTTTAAAGGAGACATATTCTGCAAAATCCCCTTTAATGAGCTTTTAGCCACGTCACAACAGTGTTTCCTCATCATTAATATTCAAAGTTGTATTTTGATTTTGATTGATTTTCGTGTTGACCTATAACTGAGTGCTCAGAAAATTCACCTACCTCCTATCCCTGCCCACATCCCCGTACTTAGTTGTTTGGAAAATTAAGACTCCAAATAATGCATGTAAAGTTCTATAATGTAACCAAAAAATAAAGAACATGTAAATGAGGAGGCGGGGCTATGAAGAGGTGGGGCTTATCAGTTCTGCAGTTTTGAACAGGAAGTCATGGGGAGTCATGGGTTTCTATTGTGAAGACGTTTTAGAACAAAATGTATAATGATGATTTACTTATGTTAAAGTTTA